>NW_027107458.1:1186861-1197180 GCF_000696795.3 Halyomorpha halys | reverse complement strand
CCTCTTTTATTAAGAAGCATTATTCTTATCTATTTATTTTATTATTATTTTTTTCTTTTAATAAGAACATTTTATATGGTTAGGAGTGTTATTTGTATGACTATACCCCCTCATAATCAACTACTAAAAAATATATATAATATAAGCTATATCAACCATGTAAGGCCCACCAGGCCAATCTGGTATAAAAATAGAAAAATTTTTTTTTTAAAAAATACCAACAATACATAATTTTCTAAATTTGTTATTTATTACATTTAAAAATTATATCAATGCTGATTGAAACATCAATAAGATGTTATTAAAAAGTTTCAAACAATTTTAATTTTTAATTTGTAGGCCTTCAGATCAAAATTTAAAAAAGAATTTTCCTATTGTACATCGAATTGGATATTTTAATAATCTTAGTGTTAAGATATTAAACCGTAAAATAAAAATCAAAGAGTAATTTAAAAAAATACTTTTGCAACATGTAATCATCAGTGTAAATAAAATACCTGAGGTAAAACAAAATTCAAAATTATAATATTAAATATTATTAAAATATAAATATGTTTGTAATTAAGAATTTTCCATTTCAAATAATAATTCAAAGATATCTATTGAGATACATTTATTGAAATGTAACATTGGATCTGGACGGTATTGATCAGATACCCCCACCACACTCCCTGACATTCCCCCACCCTTGTTCCCTAGGATCCAGGGCTCAGTAAGGGGAATGTGCACCTTATGACAGGATGACATCAATTCTCATCGATGTGGTCTACACCAAAGTAAAAGGCGGTTTCAAACTCAACCTCAAGATGTCACTCAGAAAGAAGAAGAAACATTCCAATAAAGAAAAACCGAACGAAACCGTTAAATAACCATCTTGTAAAGGCTAAAAAAAAAACAAAAAACAATATGTCATCCCGTAGTTTCAGTTTATACAAAGTCAGAGTAAGCTCGTTTGCGAAGTTTTTGAGTTTTGTTGTGTTTACACTACTCTATGTGTATTTTACTTATAATGCCATGCCGGAAAAGAAAACAGCAGTCGTCAGAAACAAAAATATAACCTGGAAAATAGTTAAGTATATATGTGATATAATAAATATATACCTGTGAGATATATATATTCAATTTCAAACATGTCAGCATTTAAAGATTTTAGTAATTAATTGATATACAAGAAATTAACTGCTGGATAAAATTTTAAACATTAAAAAAAAAAATGAATAAAAATTTTATGAAAATCATTTTGCTGTTTCCAGCAGGTAAGCTTGTAAAAAAATATATGCATGATATTGGTTTTAAAAATTATTTAATACTTCCAAAGCGGGATTAGTGAAAAGTAATCAACCTAGAAACTAGAAACACAATTAAAAGTTTAGTAAATGTCAGAGTTCAAAACCTCATTCTAAAAGAAATTTAAAATGTCAAGTATGTGTCAAAGTTTATTCGTTAGCAACATTATTATGAATTAAAGATAAAAGCACTTAAAAAGATAAGTGTATATGTAGTTCCACAAATATATATATATTTTTTATTTATTAACATACTTATTGACTAAAAAGTGATTTCTGTTCCCATGTACATGAAAGTAATTTTTAAGGATCAAAGAACTAGAATATTTTTCTCATTTTCTTCTATTCTACTCTCAGTAAGTAATTAAATATACAAGAAAAATTAATTCAAACATTCAAATTACGACTTTGTTAATGTGTCAATAAAACATATAAATTATAGTGTTTTGCTATTTATTTAACCAATGTTTGGGCCTGAAATATATATATCAACCAGTAATACAATAAACAATATGAAGATAAAGATATTATTAAATTTATTTTAAGTTATTTAATTAATTAATGCTAAATTATTAAAGAATGGAAACTTAAATTATGTTAAATTTGAAAATCCATAAATGCTTTCACATATTAAACAAAATATTACACAGCAAACCAACAGTGATTTCAGGATTTTTATTTGGAAGTTGGAACTTATCAATTAACCAGTAACTAAATTCTTGTTTTGTTTTTTAAATTTCCGAAAAAAAAAAAAAATTAAGTTTCACAAATGAACTCCCAACTTTCTAGCGCTGACATTTATTTCAAACGTTCTATGCTATTCTCAGTCACATATTGAATTTTTTGTTTACTATTACTAATTCACAATTTATGAGGCGGGGTTAAACAATAATTTGATTCTTGTTTTGTTGTAAAGACAACTCCAACGACCCAGGTTCAAATCAGACTGTGGCAAACAATTATTTTCTATTTCACTGTAACCGCAAGCCAGCTCTGTCTGCTCAGAAGCTACAGTGAAGTCTCAGATATATACGAATATGAGAGGGTACCAAAAATTCTTCGTGTAAGTGAATACGCAGTACATATTATGTATGTATATTTTTTCTCTTAATTAGTAGGTACATATACGTATGTTGTATACAGTTGAAAGAAAAACAAAGTAAAGTGAAAAAAAATTATTTATTGTATAAAAATTTAATTGATCTTTAATCCGAATTTTTTTAATTTTTGACAAAAAAATTGTGTTGTTTGTTTCATGTTGCTTTTGGCTGAATAAATCATTCTTTCGCATTCTGTTAAGGTGTTAGATTCCTTCTCGCTAATTTCTTTCGCATATATAAAACGTTTTACATCTTCAAATGCTTCAAGAGCTTCTGCAAAAATGGAAGAGGCAAAGGATCTTCGTTGCTTGAATCGGAATCATCCGAGCTTATTATTATACATTAGGGAATAGAATATAAACATAAAGAGTCATTGGGACCGGATGTTATTCGCGGAAAAAAGTTGTTTACTGTTTCGTTTTTCACGGTATTTTTCGTCCTTTGTCTTGCCACGGAAGAAAAAAAAATTCGTAGAACTGAATAAAATTTACTAATATGTACATAAAGCGGGTCCAAACTTTCCTTCGTATAACTCAATGTTTCGTATAAATGGATAATAACATACACATAATTCAGGGGTTTTTGCATGGGATTGAGAAATTCTTCGCATAACTGAATGTTTCGTGTAAGTGAGTTTCGTATAAGTGAGACTTCACTGTATTCCCAATGATTTATCATCCTTGTAATTATGGAAACATCATCAAACTTCAGAATACAGGATAAATTTTAATGAGTATACAGGTTTGTTTTGTAATAACAAGTATTATTTTCAGAAGAATTTTATATCAATCGTCACCCATATATAATTGAAATAAATACTATGTTTGCCTAGATAAAGGGCTTCGAGACAAGAGGTATAGACCTGTATGCGATGGAGGAAGAGATGGCATCAAGGCGGGAACTCTTGTCCAGTACGTGCCAGAAGTTCCGAATACAGAACCAGAACCCGAAGGTTTGGGAGTATATCATAGATGCGCACCACTCTCTTGTTTGGTGCAAAGTTCACAAAGCAGCAAGCGACACCTGGGTCCATTATTTCAACATTCTAGGTTTTATTTCTTTAATGTTTTCATTTAAATGTAATAATGTGTTTTTATGTAAAACTAACATTAAATAATTTAAGTAGAGAACAATCTTTGTAAATCAAAAATTTCCTCACAATTAGTATTTTTTAAAGAAAAAAAAAAACTACAAACTTCCTTAACGTAATCCTTTTAGTGGCGGATGCCGATATAATGGCACTGGCGATAAGTGCCAGCGCCGATATATATCGACCCACAATTAGTAACGCTTTACTATTTTCGTTGCAAGAGAAATCTATCTCAAAATAAGTTTATAATATGTTATAAATGATCTGATTTTATTACGAGATAATTTTTCAATAAAAACATAAAAAATATTGTTTCGGAAGAGATATCGGAAGGAATAGATCCATATAGCACTAACCATGTGCCTTTGAGTTTTTCTTTATTGGAAATGCAAACTATATACTTAGTAATAAATGGTCTATATAAACTTATGATGAAGAGATGACTTTTTGTATGTGGAAATAAGTTTTGTAGGAGAGAACTCAACTTTTATTTTCATTATGATCCTTTATACCTTTGTTATTTATATAATTTTCAATGAATATAGAAAAATTAGTGTCATTATTTTATTCTCTATTTCGCCCCTAAGACACTGCTTTTTGAATTATGAAAATATTTGGTTTTTAAAAGCCTTTATCGAAGCCCAAGTAAAATCGTGAAATTTGGCCGATCACATCCACATCCGCTTAAGCATCTATTTTTTGCCTAAAATATTCACTGAGGTATAGACATATATACCTTCAAGTTAGATGCACAGGCGAACAAAATCTATAGGGTAAGTTCAATTGACTGGTTAGCATTTGGTTTTTAAATATTAAGACTTGGAAGCTGAAAACCGTCTTAAAATTGGTATCAAGCTAAACCATCAGCTTACAACTGGCACCAATTTTGAAACAGTTGTTGGCACTAAACCCTTAATATTTAAAACAAAGGTTAACAGTCAATAATTGGTGCGCTTATCCTACTTCATACTGTTTTATTCTTAAATGATACTAATTGAAAAAAGAGCTATTGCATTGAATAATTTTTATCTAAGTTAATTTATGTAATCTATACTGATATACAAAGCTGAGAAATTTGTTGAAATTTGAAAAAAAAAGTTGAGTTAAACACGCTCATTCAGGAACTATCAGAGAGATGTGAAAAATTCTCATTGCGTTATATAGACCATTTATTGAGGAAGGCTTTAGTGTTTATATGTTATGATCCATAGGAATGGAACAGAGACCACAGAAATCAATCAATCAAAGGAAAACGATAGGCAGTTTGGGATACCTTACCATTAAGTCATAATTTAAAGTCACTATAAATAAAGTGCAGAGATAAACATTTAAGCATATTAGAATCAACTTAAGAGAAGACTGTTTCTCTCACAGATAACTATACCTTTCCATATAGGCAAAGAACATTGGAATTTTAGTTGGAATGAGTTTGTTTCTTAGCTTGATAGACAATCCTTTTATTTTGCGATGATATGTCAAAATAAATTTTGACAATCCTTTTATTTTTTGAGAGAGCACGGTAGCACTGTGGTAAGGCTCAATGCTAATACCAAGGACCCGGGTTTGAATCTGGCTGGACAGATAATTATTTTCTGTTACATTGCAGCCATGAGTCAACTCTGTTGTGGCCCTCCTGAGGCCCACCAAACCTCATTAAGTGGGGGAAAATATGGCAAATGAGGGTGATCTTGAAAAACTCACCTCCTTGTATAACGTTCTAAAAACTGTGTTTCCTAACAAAGTACTGAGCCCATGACCTTTCATGGATTGTATTCACAACCTAAAATTTATAACATCAGAAATTATAATGTAAGAACTACAAGATTAGATATAAAAAAAATTCTGATTGGAAGTTTATTAGTTGATAAAATAAAAAAAACAACTACTAATTAAAAAATTACAGGTGGCTACAATGAAGGATTCCTACGGAAGAGCAAGAAGAGCCCAATGACACTGTTAAGAGCAAAGTTTCCCACTCCGACTCTCTTTCAGCTCCAATCAGCACTTCGAAATTCGTTGTCGTTTATCATAGTACGAGATCCACTTGAGAGGTTGCTTTCAACATATCTCAGCCTCATCGAACCGAAGAATGAAAAATATTACAGCAAACTGAAGAGAAGGATAAAGAACATGCCTTTTGCAGAGAGTGGAACTAACACACCCCCAACTTTTATGGAGTTTGTTAAATACGTACTTGATAATAAGGAAGACGAGTATTGGGGAACGACAAATCAATTCTGTACACCCTGCATGATCAATTTCACAGTAATTGTGAAGGTAAGTAAAAGTACAAAAAAGAAAAAAAAAAGTTTGAATTTAAGTAATTCAGAATGAGAAATAAAAGTAGTTAGCTGCCAATAACTCCTATCTGAAAATGAAGTATCTAAACAAGACAGAAAAATATAAATATAAATCAAATGTAACATATTTTAAAAAAAACTTCTTCTTACTGGATTTAATACTATAATATATTTTCATATAAGAGTTATTATCAGCTCGCCATTGATATATTTAAATTAATTAAAGAACTTTGGAAAAAATAGTAAATACTTTACAAACTAATTATATTCATTTATAGACAATTATTTAATTAATATATAGTGGAAGTGGGTAGCTCAGTGGTAAGGCAATGGACTACTAAAATCCTACTAAAAATAAAAATACTACTAAAATCCAAGAAAAATTAATCAAACATTCTTTTCTTATCTTCAGGATTTTAATCCTGAAATAGGTACTTTAAAAATAATAGGTACTTTAGTACCTATTTTTTAGTTTTCTTGTTAATTACATCCATATGATTATATTTTGTCATATTTATAATTTATCCTAATTTTACATGGAAAATTATCCTACTTAAACTGTCTGTACAATCACTTTTCCCTTCTGGAAAGTATCCCGAAATGAGGAATAAAAACAAATATGAAGAAATAATTCCATTATTATTGTATATATTAAATATTTTAATAGTAGATAAAATTTAAATGATTTACTCATCACTTTAATAAACAAATAATAAATTAAATTGTTTCATAAAAAATTTCAAAGATGAAATGCATTCAGAAAAAAAAAACTCGGATTAGATTGTATACAAATTTTTACACTGAAAACTTTACCACCTTTAGTGTCCATTACTCTCCTACCTCTAAAATATCAATCAGTATTATCGTTCATGCATAATTCGAATCCATAGTTAATGAAGATCAAGCCAATATTTAACTGCATTCAGCTTAGTTATTTTTTATCTGAGGCTGTTTTTAGTCAAGGTAGTTGGAGCGCCAACATTAACTGCTTCGTGACTGCAGCAGCACTGGCTTGAATTTGGCCAACTTTAATTTCTGTGGTAGTCGCTGCAAAATGAAAACTTGACCCTCCCCCCCACTACTATGGTTAGAATAGTGTGGTACCCAGTAGATAACCCTTCCAGGTAGGGATGAAAAAAAAGTTTATTTTTTCTGCATCTCATATAAAATGCTAAGATAATGCTTACTATAGCAATGATGGATGTAAATTCAACCTGTCTAACCTAAACACAGTTTCTTCCTATTTTACAGCTGGAAACACTGCTGGATGATCAGGAGTACATACTCAAAAGGGCTGGTCTCGAAGACATACTAAATCCGACCAAAGTAAGGATCCACTACTTAGTCCATGAGAAAGGTAGAACGAGGAACCTCTTGCCTCATTATTATCAACAGCTCAACTTTGATTTGCTCTACGATTTGGCCAACATGTATCAAGTTGATTACGACATGTTCGGATACAACATAACAAAATATTTTATGTATCTCACACTAGAATGAATTAAATAAACAATTCCAAACAAGTAATACCAATTGAGAATTTTGATAAATGAATCAATTAATTTCCATATTATTAATAATCTCGAAATCATGCTACCTTCCCCTAAAACCCCATCAATTTTAGAAAACTAGACATTCCTTTCCTCAAAACAATCATAACCATGAAAATAGTTTAGCATGTCATATTCTCTCATTGTTAGGTGTATGGTTCATAAAATGAAAACCTCAATGATAAATTGGACCATATTACCACAATCATAAATTAATTGAATGGCTGAAACTATCTGTAAGTTAAATGGTTCGAATAATTAAGTGATATCCTACTGCTGGGATGTTTTGAAATTATTTGAACCCAAAGTATTCTCTAATTTTAATTACTTTAATATTAAATTATGTGTAAGTCCATGATAATATTAGGATTAAAATAAGTTTCTGCTGTTTGACCAAAGAGGGGGTCATAAAGGGGCCTCTACATGTTGGCCAAGCCTGGGAGAACTCATGCGTGAGCATGGGAATGGGTGGCTTGTACGAGTTGGCCTAAGCTCGTTGCCGATCCGTCGAGAGTCGGTTTTTTGGACACAGATCAAAGGGGTTCGTGAGAGCGCTTATGTAGCATCTCCACCAATGTTCTTTGTCTAGTTCCAACTGAGAGCTGTTAGGAGGTTAAAGGTGTTTGTTGGTACTTTTTATAATAAGTTCTATATTTATTCTTATTTAATTTCCTTTCATTTTTTTTTTTTTTGTAATAAAAATAATATAATCCCAGTGCAATAGCTGAAACCACTTGTATGTCCGCCATGCTAGGATTCCTTATTCCTCTCTGAATAACACTGACATGTGGATGGACAGCTCTTTGTTTACCGAGCATTTGTACAAGCCTTGAGGCGAGCGGCCAACATGTGGTTTTGCTGAAAAAGTCGGACATAAAAGGTAATATACGTCTGATCATCAGGTAATATAATTTTGAAGTATTAGTGACTCTATATCAGCATCGCATCATTGTTTTCTTGCAAAAATGTCAAGATTTGTGCCAAATAAGTGTCATTTGTAAGAACTTTTAATTTGAAGAAATCTGCACCTGAGGCACATTGAGTGCTTGTATAAGGATATGGTGAGACTACTTGAAGTACCCTAAAGCTGCAAAAATATGGGAAAAACAGGGGCTGGTGACGGGTAACACTTTTAATCAAAGCTAATGTACTGTTCTTTCACAATAAATTCCAAGTTCTTGATAGAAAAAGAGGGAAACCTATCTGTACCCCCTAATGTTTAATTGAATATAAATTATCAATACTTGAAAAAATAATTTAATTTAAAAAAAATACTGGAAGATTGCTGAATGACCGTGCGTATCAATCAATGGTATTTGGTCCGGGTGTGCAGTCAAATAAAACTCAAATAGTAAATTGGTGTACTATTTTTAATTGAGCCAATTTTTTGCCCCATGTTGCAGGGCTTCGTCACAGCTAAAAAAGATACAAACACTTGACATAAGTACAAAAACAAATTAGTGGAAAATAACAAGGGTATACAATGAAACGTAAAATTTAATAAGAAAAAGTAAAGGTTATAAACAATTATAAATGTTTATAATTTTAATGATTGGAGAAGTTTGTCGGGGAGTGTGGTCAGCAAAGAACAACATAAATAAACAAAACCATATTTATTTATTTTAATTATTAAATATGGTTTTGTTTATTTATGTTGTTCTTTGCTGACCACACCCACACAAGACAGTCTTACCAATTTGATGTCTATAGGCAGTGCCGGTTCGAATCTGGCCTGGGACGTTGACTTTTTTCATTGAATGGCGGTCCCACAAAATGAAGAACTTTGACCTCCAACCATGGTTAGGCAGTATAGGACTCCAATGGGAGTCTTGGGCGAAAAAAAAACATAAAAAGTAAAGGTTATAAATGGTTACTATAACCATTTTCATTTATTGTTTATAACCTTTACTTTTTTTTTTTATTAAATTTTACGTTTCAATGCATACCCTTGTTATTTTCTACTAATTTTTTTTTTTTTTTGTACTTTGTGTTTGTATCCTTTTTAGCCCTGACGAAGCCCTGTAACATGCGGCGAAACATTGGCTCAAATACCATTGATTAAAAAGAAATATATTTCGTCCCTTAGGAGAAATATAGTTATTTCGGCAGCAATATTTTTTTTTTTTTTATTAGATAATTTTTTATCATTATTTCTACTAACGCACTATAAAATCAACATAAGAGTTATTATGAGGAGAATTGGAGGGGAGAAGGGGGGAAGGCTCAGTGAAGAACACAAATAAGGAAAAAGCTTATTTATTAGCGCCAATGTTTCGGCCACAATTTCAGGCCTTCATCAGGGCTAAAAACAACAAACAAGATGACAATTCCTCTTATTCAGTATGGTTGTTATCTTCTTTCCGGCACTAATAAATAAGTTTTTGCTTATTTCTGGTCTTCACTGACCGCATACCCAACCAACTTTTCTTCAAAAATATTATCGACTGTCAACAATATACTTATCATTATAAAAGTTATTAATTTAAACAAAATATAGAAAATAACTTACTTGATAACACTGTCAGCAGAAATATATAATCAGAAAATGTTATTAACCCCGAGCTGCCAAGTTTGTAGAATATGCTATCTTCATCTAAGGCAAGTTCTAATTTCATATGTACATTCTGGAAAAAAAAAATAATAATAATTACCTTAGTGCAGTAGTTAATATAAAAATTGTATTAAAATTAAAATTTAAAATAATTATGAAAAAAAAATTATAGTATAAATGGCAGAAATTCAGATTCAGTAGATAATAAAGAAATAAATAAAAATAAAAAAACTGACTGAAATAGGCTGGCCATCAACAAAACATGCCATTATCAACAAAACATCAACTTATTTGATGAAAATTATTTCATACTTGTTACATGAATTACATTTCGTAAACAATTTTTTTAAAACTTATTTTTAAATCATCAAATAGAGATGATAATTACTGAATAAGTCTTTCTTCTGAGATATTCAATTAAACAAATTATAAAATAATAAAA
>NW_027107458.1:1166339-1186811 GCF_000696795.3 Halyomorpha halys | reverse complement strand
ATATTGATGCTATTTTATAAAACTAAAACATCTAGGAAGAAACTACATATCCTGATGCTGAAAATCATCAATTACAAGTCATTGATTGGACCAGTGGTAAATGGATCATGAACCTAGACAACAACCAATCAAGGATTATCAAATCCTTATTTTTAAAAGGAAGGTCCTCTGTTAGATTTATAATGCTGTGTTCGAGATAGATAATTGGAGGAGGCGAACAAATGAGATTTACGATCTTTATATAAAACTCAATGTTTCACAAGTCGTAAGGATTGGATGGCTTAGATATTTTCACGATCAGATATCTTGCTAGTATGTCAGATAATGTAAATACCAAAAAAGGATCAACCGAGATTTTGTTTAATCAACAAGTTGGAAGATCTACATTATGCTGTGTAGATTGTGTCCTCAAAGACTTTGTAACAAGGAACTGGATGGTGTTAGCAAAAGATCAGGATACATATGAAGGTTGTTGACAGAGGAAAATGGAAACTAACACAGAGTGCAGTGGTATATGATGGTGATAGTAGGTTTAAAAATGTTTCAATAAATATGAACTAGTATCCTAAGTATGAGTCATTTCATAGAGTATACCATATTTGCTCAAATATTAAGGCGAGATATTTTCCAGAAAATTTAGAAAAAAATACACATAAATGGGTGCCAAAAGTCAGTGCTTTATTTTATAAAGACACCTGTGTCATAATCAGTGTTAGGTCTGTCAAGACAGTAATGGTAAAATTTAATAATAATAAATCTGGTACAATAAATAATAAATTTGGTACCCTTTAATATGCACCACCCAGTGCAACACATCATGGGATCACACCTTTAAAAAGCATTGTAATGAGTGATATTTTTAATATTGTGTCTCTAACCCTTATTAAACATGATTGATCATATTGAAAAACGTGGAACGAAAAACCAAATTGATAAAAATATTAGAAGTTATGATCCTAATTTTAAAATCATAGCAATTTTTGCAGCAGAAGAAACAAATGCAAAACAATTGTGTTAAAGCTGGAAAATATGGTACTACAGAAAGCGATGTTAGAAGTTGACGACTCCTACAATAGAAAAAAACTCATACAAACTTTCAGAATACCTAAAAAAGGAAGATTCAGGAAATTGATGAAATTATGGTTCATTTTGTAAATCAAATGCGTGAAAAAGGATTTCCAGTAACAAGAGAAACATTTCAGTTAAAAGCTCAAGACATTGCATAAAGTAAAAAAAAAAATCCCTGAAACTGAATTCAAGGCAAGTTATGGCAGGTGCAGAAGAAAAGATGATAAGTAGTGGATAATGCCTCAGACGGTGCACAACTTCAATTCAAAAGCTTCCTGAGGATTTTGAGGAAAAATTATTGTGTCAATGTCATATTACGAATCTAAGAAAACAATACAACTATCCTTTAAATTTGATATTTAATGCAGATCAAACACTGGTATATTTTAAAATGATTTCAAATTTCTTAATTTTTTATTAATTATTAGATTATTATATTGATTCCATTAAAATAACCCAATGCAATAAAAATCAAGATCTAATCAATTTTTTCAATACAAATTATAAAAAGTACCAATTACTATTAAAAAGTTTTTTTTTTTTAAATATTACATAATCAATAGTAGTTGCCTTCCATTCAGACAAATACAGTATGCATATTAACTTATAATAAAAAGAATATAAATTTTCCAAAATAAGTTTTATTTATTTTTTTTTTAAATATCTTTTTTTTTAAAGAAACGATAATTTTGTATAAATCATTACGCTATTCATAAAAAAAATATCAGGATTTTGTTTTCCAGTGTTACTGTATGCCAATTCCATTTTTTAAAAATAAAACATTTCCTATCTACAAAAAAACTTCTTTTTTTTTTACTACCTCCTGAAAATTTAATCAATATCGAGAACAAGCTCTGATCTATCACTTCAAAACAGTCATGCATTCAAATCTAAAAGTGTTGTAGTAAATCCACATAAGTGGTAAAATCAAGCATGCAACCTTCAGAAAAATTAAAAACCAAACCGATTTCTAAGTTAATCAAAGCCTCTTGGTCTAATGAGGATAAAGTAATGCTCTATAAAAAAAAAAATAATAATAATAAAATAAAAAACAGCTTGACTAAATTATATAATTATAATTTATTTACTAATTATTATATGATCAGTCAATGTCAAACCCAATATTATCTGTAAATCCTAGCATTTTGGTTAAAATAGAGAAAAAGAAAATGTTGCACTGTTCTAATATGAACCTTGGAAATCGTCAAAGGTTCAAAAAAAAAAAAGAAAAAGGATCGCTCACTATGCGCATGGTAAGCGAATAAGATAAAAAGCTAGTAAATTTTAAAAATCCTTTACCAAATTATTAAAATATGAAACTTAATAGACCATGCACATATTTTGCGTTAAGTAAAATATGTAAAAATAATAAAATAAAAGCGTGCAATCGAATAAAAATAAGTGAAGAAGAGAATAAAGTAAATACCTCAGCATGGTTCTGTAACAAGAAGAAAGATAATAATAAATAAAAACAGGTAAACTGTAAGTTTCTAAAGAAGAAAAATGAAAAAGAGAAAACAAAAACAAACTATGTTACTTTAAATGTACAAAATTGTGAATAATTTGTGGAGTGTTTATAAAGTTACATAAATTATGTTCATTGACTTATGTATTACTTTGAGAAATGTGTTGCAGGAGCCAATAGCCAAGTGCTGAAATGAATGAAAAAGAAAAAGAAAATATGTGAGAATAAATTAAGATGTGATAAGTATGTTAAAGATGATTTAATACATATATATACATTGATATAGAGGAAAACCTGTAAGAAATTTCATTTATATTAATAAAAAAATAATTTATCTTAATATTTCAGGCACACCATTTGTTCAATAATAAACTTCTGTGTTTTTTTTTTTCATTTTTAGATCTGTAGTAATATTACATGACAATTTTTGTATTATATCATAAGGTAGCAGAAGGCTATAATACAGGTAGATATGAAAAATATCATTGGTTAGTTAAATTAAAAAAATGTCAGGGAATTAATCAGGATGACTTTGGAGAGAAAAATATAAAAATTGACGTAGATTATCCAGTAAGCAGTACAAGACATTTTTACATGAAAATGTAGTTTTAACATGATTCAGGAAATACCTCGACGGATGAAATAAATTAAGTGATTCGACCCTTCCAAACAAAAATTAAATAAAAATTGTTGGACTAGTTAATATAAATTTGTTTGCTGCATTAAATTCCGTAGTACCAAAAGTTTATTATACTGAAAGGGAAAGTCTTCTGAACAAGTTCCAAAATCAAAGCCTATTCAATTCCCAATAAAATGGTATAATTAAATTCAATCCAGACAATTTTTAAGATAAACTATTTTTTAGTTTACTATCAATAAAAATTTTTATATTACGATAAGTCAGCTAAACTATAATATTTTCAGAAAAATTTATAGTACTTTCCATTTTACATTAAAGTTGGTATTTTAAGTCATTTGCCTTCCATTTTACGAGAAACTCATGAGAAAAGAAGTTACAGACTATCACATTTCCGAGTTGAGAGCGTTTTTAGTTTTTGGATCAATTTCTGGATTCCCTTAGTTCCTAAACAGTACATAATTTTATTTCAATTTTTATTTCTAATAGTACTACATTTTCACATAAAAATTTCTCTAGCTACTTACGAGGTAATTTTTGTCAATTTTTGAAATATTGTACATGCCATAGTCACCCTGATAAATTTTCAGACAATTTTTTTTTTTTAATTAACCAATGAGATCTTTCAGATTGATTGGTCAAACCTTTCGTAGCTTATGAGATAACATAAAAATTGCTTGCTCCTAGACTAAAACGGCTCATCATCAACAATGTTGGAATTCTGCATTAATATAACCTTCTATATAAAAATTATAGGAAATTATCATAGAAATGATAATGCAAAAATGTAAATTATATGAAGTATAAACTGATCAGCAGTGATGTATTTAGTAATTTTACAACAGGTATAGTAATCAGAAAATTAAAAGCAGTGCTTCCGTTTTTGAAGTTCAAACCAGACTAGCTACCTTCAAAAGTATTTTATTTTTTGTTCATTTGCAGTCTTACTTGTGATAGTAAATTTTGTGACTTCTAAAATTTTCCATACCTTTTTTTTCTGTGATTTTCGGTATCTTAACATGATCATGTTCGGTATCTTAATATGATAATTCAGATAATTATATAATAATAATTATCTTGTATGATAATTCAGAAAAACAAACCAATACGTTTTCAGAGGGATCAAACAATCGGCTTAATGTTATGATTTCTAAGAAGTATATCTTTAATATCTATTTTTTTCAAACAACAAGGCTGTTTTGTTTTATTTCTATTATATTCCGTTAAAAAACTTTAATATTTGTCCACTTTTATAAACAGCGGCAGAGTCTGAAATTAACTTTAAATATTTTTACAATATTATTTGATCATTTCGCCAAATTTTGTTTGTTGATTGAAAGAAATATCAAATTTCTATAAGGTACGATTTGAAATAAAGCAATTTAAAACAAATTGAAAAAAAAAAAAAATGAGCGGATAGGACAAATACTTTCGGAGAGATATGACAAAAGGATATTTTTAAGGCAAAGAAAAAAAAAATATAAGCTTAAGTTATGCAGCCTATTCTATATGAAAAAAGTTAATTGATAAAACACTTCATGAAATTTACATTCATTGGTCCCTTATTTTAAATAAAATATTTCTCATGATGTATCGAAAATAATTAAATTTAGTTACATTAATTAGCACGGGAAATATCAACACAATAATTAACAGAGCCTAATTGGTAATGTACAAAAAATATTTTAACTCTTTCAAAGGCCAGAAAGTTATAGGACTGATCTTAAAAATTCAAGAATATAATCTAGTTTCAAGAAAAAAATAAATTAAATTTTTAATTCTAAAATGGTTGCAGTGTCCTTTATTTAGGAAGCCAAGTTTGAATACTATTCCCATAGTTTGTTTAGTGATGAATTTTTATGTTTCGGAAACATGAATAGATTATGATATTTTATATATATATATAAATTAATGACCGTATTTTTCAAAATATGAAGGAGTTGGTGGGGGGGGGGGAGGGGGTGGTTGTGGTAAAAAAAAAAAAAGGAACAAAAAATAGTTAACAACTATTTATTTGCTGACGTTTCGTCCCACTTTGTAGGACTTTATCAGGGTTAAAAAAGATATTAAATAACATAACAACATAAACATTCTGACAATGTAAGATAAATAGATACAAAAAAAAGCAAACTAAGGTAACGTTAAAAATTATGTAAATATCCATGAAAAGAAAATTAAACAAAAAGAAATAGAAATTAGATGTACAATAATAATTATATATAAAAATACCGTAGTTTACTTTTTGTATTTTTTTATCCTACACTGACAAAATATTTATGTTGTTACGTTGTTTTGTATCTTTTTTAGTCTTGATGAAGTCTAAATAGAGCGAAACATTGGCCAATAATTAGTTGTTAACTATTTTTTTTTTTTTTACGGTATCTCTCGACCAACTCCTTAATATTTTGAAAAATATGGTAAATCATTTATATACATAAATGTTCTGGGGCCATCACCTTCATATACTGATATTTTATCATCAGCTGAAATCCACTGCAATGCAAATCTGCACCAATCCCAACAGAGTTGGGAAAAAATTAGTAGCGATAGGACTATGGCTAAACTTGTCATGGATACATTGTTCATTTATTATTGGTTCTTTAATCAATAAATAGTGTGTCCACGACAACTTTAGCTACAGGTTTATCGCAACTAATCTTTGCAAAACTCTAACAACAAATAAGGTAATAGTAAATTCATAATAGTATAACTAAAGATCTAAATGGAAAAACATGTTATATTAAAAACATTTGAACCTTATTTAAATTGAAAAATTTAATTTAATGATTTTATACAGTTCTTTTTGGCTAAATCCATCAATCAGACTCACCCTACTGGTTCTATCATCTGTTAGTAACTGTGAAAATGTTTACAAATCCATGAAAAAGAGCAATAAAAAAAAAATCATTAGAGTACATTTTTTCAGTTTCAAGTTTTTGTTACATATTTTTTCCACTTAGCTTTTCAATCGCTGAATATATTGGCATGGAAACCAGTAATAATACGTTAGTCAACAATTAAAACTATTATAAAATATTTTGGGATATAATAAGCAAAAGTCTGGATTTGAATGGATAAAATTAATTTAATTTTTTTTTCTAATAGATGAATAGAGATAAGTCTGAAATTGAAAAAAATAAATAAGAACATTTTAGCACCTGAATATATAGTGAAATAATTAAAATAATACGTAATTTTAAATTTTTCAACAAAAATTAAATATTTTACAACATACCTTTGGATCGTAGCGTTTGTACTGGTCAAGTCCTAAACCTGGAAAAAAGAGTTCATCAATGTATACGACAATCCTGATTTTATATAAATAAAACAATACTAGAAGAATATTCTCAATAATTATTAGAAAGATATAACTTTCTTTAGAATCTCAATGTAATAATTGAAATTTAGGTCCACCTTTGAATTTTCATTTAGAAATTATATATAACAGAATTATAATTAAGAACTATTATATTTAAATCACTGAAGACATAAAATATTTGAGGCATCTCATCATAATGATGGAATATTATTATCAATGATAAATTAATATAATCAACAGATTCATACTAAATGAATTTAAAAAACATTCATTAGAATGAATAGGTAACATAAAAAATTAACATTTATAAAGGAACTAAGTTTAATATTAATAAAAAAATAAAACAAAAAAAAATATTACGTTAGATTAATATATTTTTGATAGATTATTTTAATAAAAAGCTCACAACATGGCTCCCATGCACCTCAAGCTTATACTTACTATCACCTACAAGTGTCAATAGATAATAAATAATGTGCATATTACATATATATAAAAAAAAAAAAAAGCTAAATTACATAAAAAACTTAATTTCCCTAACTACCTGTTTAGTGAAAAGCTTTTTTTTTTTAGAAAATACTGGGTTGATAAACCTCCATTATTAATACTATATTTCTACGATACTTAAATTATTTATTTTTAAATAAAATTGTATAATTATGATTTATTTTTAGTAATATAATTTAAATTTTAAAAAAAAAATCTTACTTAATCATTTTAAATATCCTAAACTAATCACTTTTAAAGGGGGAGTGGGGTAGCTCAGTGAGTAAGCCGCTATACAAATAACTCTTAGGGCCCGGGTTAGAATCTGGCAGTGGCAAAAAATTATTTATTCTGTTACTGTGGCTTTGAGCCAAACCTATGGGGTTCACATAGCCTCTACAAAGTTAACAGTGAAAAACTCTGGCAAGTCGAACATGATCTTTCAAATTAAATCCTAGCAAAATCGCTATTAAAAAAACATTATTTATTTACAAAGTACAGAACCCCAGAACCCCCACGGGTTATAGCAGATTTTCTTATGGCAAAGATTTTCATTCACTTTTAAAGACAATTCAATGCAGACAATGTGGATGAAAAGCAAATCTAATAACTTAATTGTATAATTGATGAACAAGACACAATAAACTTTGACCAATTACTGGATCCAACAGTGGAATAGGGTTTTTTTTAAGCAAGAAACTGTATTGAACAAAATCAATAAAGTAAAATTAAAACTGATATTTTATATTAACATTATCTGTAAATAAAAAAAACTGTACCACTTCGTACATTACGGGTTAGAGGTATTATTGGGTATTTGGTAGATGAGGAAGTACCACTTATTATCTTGTATATTTATTTACTTTTTTTTTTTTTCAAGAAACAAGCTTTTGTTAAAATCAATATAGTGATTAATTACTTAATAAACTGTTATTTTAATCGCTATTGTAAAAATTTAATCCCCAAAGCCAATATTTTAAACGATATAAAATACCTAATTCCCTTTATATACAAATATGAATTATATAATATATAAAATGAACTAATATGCAAAAATAAATATTGTGTCAAAGCTTTGGTAGAAAATTAAAGAAAAGAAAGAAAGAGGGCAAAATAATAAAACAAATAAAGATTACATTCAAAAGTTACCAGATGACCATACCATCTGGCTGTTTAAGCCCTGGTGTCATTGAACGCAGGAAGTCATCAGGAGTCATGTACACTTCATGAACCTCATTGGGCCCAATCACCTGAAGAGTAGCGAAATAGCGAAACACTTTATCTGGAGTCGAGAAGTGACGAATTCGGTTTTCATATTCAATTATCTATTGTAAAAGTAAAAGAGCCAAATCCAGGATTAGTAAGCATCACACCATTATTAGAAAAAAGTAATGCTGAGTTTAAATATTTTTTTTTTTGTATAAAAACTGTTTATAAATATTTTTTTTATTATATGTAATAAACCCTGATTATTTTGGTAAAGGAAATAATCAGGATAATAGAGAAACATAGCTGATAAAATTGTTTTGTTTGTAATTAAAAAATATTTAGTAGTTTTTTCACAATGACTAGGTAACTCAACCATCTGCTCAGAAAAAATCAAAATTGAAGTTTTGAATCATTATAAATGCTGAACACAGCATGACAGGGATTGATAATGCTGATCTTGTTTCTTTCAAATAAAGAAGTCATAGATTTTTTTTTCATTTAATAATAATTACCGGAGAAGTAGAAATTTTACTAATTAACCATACCTCAATATGAATAAAAACCTACATTGAAAATTAAAATAATAAAAAATTAAGCTTCAATATTTTTCCTGTATCATCTAATCAACAGTACCTTGGTGTGAAAAAAAAAAAAAAAAACTCAATTAAAACAAAAAAAAAGCATTATTTAAACATGCAAAGCAAATAGGTACTTCTATAAAACAAAAACCCATTAAAAATGTTAAATCCCATTACTGACTAAACAAAAAAAAAAAAAAAAATCCTTAATAATGTTAACCTCCATCCTGAAACAAACACCATAACGCAACAAAACATTACCCTCAGGTTGCTGATAATTTGGTGTAATAGATCTTATCATATCTATTGGGGTCATATATATCTCGGACCATTCTGGGGTGGTGATTTTTATTGTTGCAAAATAGCGGAATATCTTATCTGGTGTGGAGTACAGCCTTATGCGATTTTCATACTCAATAATCTGCTTGCAACGATTAACAATTAATACTAATATAATTCATCATGTCATGCAACACAGTCAAAGACTGAATACATACAGTAAAACTTTGTTATTAAACTCTCTTGGGAATCACATGAAATAAGCACTAATTGGGAAATCGTAAAATACAACAAAAATCTATTCTTAAAATTTATTTAATGTTTAAACAAAACAAATATATTAATGCACTTAAATCTACATTTTATATGGTCCTGGTTTAAAGAATTATTAAAAATAGAGGTTTCAAATTGATTAATTGATTTTAACATTTTATGTTGCACACAAAAAACATTCTGAGCCTGAATTGAATTTGGAAATTGTCTACAAATGGTTCAAAATATCTATTGACTGATTTAGTTTTATTCACAATCTTTTAATCATTTTCAAGCTCTTTGGATACTTTATAATCATTAATTTGGTAATATTTTTATAATTTAAAATAAATTTATCCAATTTTTTCAATTAGATTTTTTGTTTTGTTATAGAAAAATATATTCTCTTCCAGTTTTCTAGAATGTGAAAGCAAGGGATGTGGGAGAAAAATTGGATTCTTACCTATAAAATTAAAAAGTTTACAATTCAGGGTTACAACATATTATCCAAACAATAGGACATTCCTTAAGGAATTCCTTTAAGGACAATTGGGATAACAGTAAAATCAAAGATGGAAGATTAAATTGATTGTGTATGGGTAACACTGATAGATAACAAAATAAATTTTGAAATTTAAATACTAATAATTTTAAGAGGAGGGTGCACTCAGAAAGGGGAGGAGAGGCGGTGAGTGCCAAGTTCGAATGCCCAAATAAGTTTTCTGTATTTCACGAATCAAAAGATACAATCCACAACATTCATACTGTACCATTATTTTATATACAAGCATCACTCGGACTGATTTTAAAAGGACCTCCATGACTAATTCAGTGTTGCTTTTATATGTGGAATTTCATTTGTAATTACATTCATACAATCAATCAGCTGTTACTTTCTATTAGTACTATATTTACAACTTAACCCTTACAAGTTAACTTTACCAAAAATCAACTAAGATATATTAAAGAAAACCTAATTCAGATCATTATAACCGAGAAAATCAGATCATTAGCCAATAAAGTTTAATAATGAAAACAACCCACTGGGACCAAAACTGAGGGGGAAAAGAAAACTGGGAAATCATTATAAACAAGAGCATTGTAACAAAATTTTACTGTTTTCTACTAATTTAACTACAGAAAAATAAAATAAAATTGAAAAAATTTAAATAATATTTTGAATAAAAACATAGAGATACTTAAAATGACAACAATATTCAAATAAAATTTTATGAATTCATAATATGAATTAATAAAATCACCTTTCGATCTCTGAAACCGACTTTTTCTTTCTTCTTTTTTTCTTTTTTTTTAGGTACATCTTCACCATCTAATTCTTTGCTATCTCTAGTTTTGTTTTTGTGGCTATTTTCTATTAATTCAGCAGCATCAACAGTCGGGAAAAAGTCATCATAAACCCTAAAAATTTAAAGAACCACTGACATTTAGTGAAATATAAATTTTAAAAAGTATAACAAAATTAGAATCGATTAAACCCCATCGTCTATGAATATTTATATTGATGATCTCTGCTTAAGCTAATATTAATATAAGGTTCTACAAATTAAACGTGAACGCGTATAATATAATTTTATTAACCACAATATGTTTTCAAGTTCTATTGAACCAAAGTTTTAATTCTAATTGCACAAAAACATGAAGTTTAAAAGGAAATAAATTCCCTGAAAGGCATATTGACATTTTGGAAATACCACAAGATATAAGTGTACACTGAAGAACTTCAAGCTTTAAGTTTTGTAGGTTTTTATCATATTTTCCCAAAAAATGAAGAACGTTCTTACTTTATAGAAGCTCCTAAAATAGAAGTGAGATTGCATATTATATCCGTTTCATTGAAAATTTGTAATAAATTATGCTGGTATTAGAGAAGTGTATTTTCTCCCGCCCCCACTATTTTTTTTTTCCATACTTTTCAAGCTTGAAACATTAAATCATATTTTATCAAATTTCCAAAAAAAGTTAGTATCAGAACACCACAAAGTGTTTCAGCTCATATGTGCCGTATAACATCAGAATATTAAGTATTCTTGAACAGTTTTATAGCTTCAGCAAATTCTCACATGCTCAATGTATTGTTTAGTATACAAATCTTACAGCCTGCAAGGAGACATGAGAAACGTATATACATATACTTTAAGCAAGTGAACACATCATACAAATAGATGAAGCCTGGAAGTTTTTCCATTGGAAATAACAAATTACTATTTATCATTAAGAAGCATTGGCCCATACTTACTCTTTAAGCTTTAAAGTCCTTTGGACTAACCCTTTAGACATCTGAATTATTTATTTAATTTGTTAGGAATGTTTTGAATTATAGTAACAATTTGAATTTAAAATAGTATTAAAAAGAAAAATTGAAATCTTGTTATATAATATTTTAGTTATGCAAATTCAGTCGTTTCTATAAAGGAGCGCTAGACACATCCACTATCATAAACACAAAATTGATTGGAATATTTGCCCTCCCTACTAATATAAAAAATTAAAATTTTTTTTTGAGTTGCAAAAATTTATAAAATTGTACCTAAAATCTCCAGGTAAAATCCAGGTTTTTTATTATCTTTAAAAACAAAATAGAAAGATGTGATTTAAAAATATACGTCAGAATTGCGTAAGAGCTCAATTACATGCTAATTCGGATAAAGATTTGTAGTTATCTGATTTTTTAAATTCTATTTTGTTATGTTAGAAATTCATAAAAATTGACCACATAGCAATGAATTCTGATAAAAATAAAAATGGACAGTATAATTCTCATTTTCATTTTTCTACACATTTTCTTTCCAGCAAACTCTACATAATCTTATTATTTATTTTTCATTGTACCTCTGGATTTTTAATTGAATTATTTCCAAGTATTTTTTAAATCAAATTTTTAAAAAAATAATAATTTGGTTTTATTTTTAAAACTTTAAAAATTATAGAAATGAAATATTTTTTGGAAATGTTTTAAAGATTTTCATTAACGTGAGTAATATTAAGTACCAAACATACTGTGGCCTTAAATTCAAAGCCTTTTAACTATATCTAAAGTTAATGTTCGGATGGATCTTGAAGTTTGATGCTAAAAAAAATTTTGTTTCTTATTTTTCTTTTTATTTATAATCAAATTATTACTATAAAAATAGTGTCATGATAATAAAACATAAAAGTACATTAATGATAAGTAGATAATTGACCATGGATGATGATATATATGAGAAGATGAATGGAGGCGCAGTCAGAGAATAACAAAAAAGTAAAAAATTATTTATTATAGTCAGCATTTTGGCCGAAATTTCAAGCCTTCATCAGGGCTAAGAACAAAAAACAAGATAAAAATAAGAAAAACTAACACCATTTAAAATAAACTTTTTTAATCACTTAATTTTAAATAATTTTGTAAACATATTTACTATCCAGATTTTCATATGTATTATATTATTCGTTCTTTCTTCTTACTTAATTTGATTATTACTTTTCTCATACAAACTTTATCTTTTTACAATACTTAGACTATAAACGTCTTTCTACGTAATACTATTTTGTATCTATAATGTTAGTTCTTTTCTTATTTTCTAATTATTTTGTAATTTCTCTTATCCATTATGGTTATTATCTTGTTTTATGTTCTTAGCCCTGACAAAGGCTTGAAATTCTGGCCGAAGCATTAACACTAATAAATAAGTTTTTTACTAATTTGTCTTCCTCACTGACCACATCCCTCATCTTCTCCTCATAAAAGTATTGTTTATAAAACTGCTGTTAAACTGTACTCTCACTTTCTGGTATTGAAGCTTAGATCATGAAACACACCAACGCACGTATCACATATTGTGATTTATGAGGACATGCAGCTCTTTTTCGGCACAGGCTGTGGTGCAGAGTGCTTAGGAGTCACCAGAGAAGCAGTTCAAATCTGGCTTGAAAGTTTGACTTTGATTTTGTCCAACTTGTAAAATATAATTGGTTGTTATTACCACTTTTGAAATAAATTTACAAGTTATTCCCCATCCAGGCCATATCTAATAGTTATTAAAAACACTTTCCACAGATTTGATTGCGGTTGTTGCATGCTAAATCTTTTAGCCTTTTCGTCGCTTTCACTCATAGACTACAAGTTTTTCAATTCACGAACATTCAGTTTAATAATATTAAAATTGATATAGACAAAAATTAATACAAAATTTAGTTTTTGAAACTTTCTAAGGCTGATTATGAACACAATGTATCACAACACATTGAACATAGCAGAAAACTGTAGTTGTAAACAGTATATTTGATAAATGAAAAAGTATTCTAAGAAATTCTTTCTGAATAACAAAAATATATACTTCAAGTAAGAAAACAAATCGACATTGATATTACTAATATAAGAATTATGAATACTTACTTTTCCCAATCTACAAACACTGACATAAATCCAGCTCCAATAACGAAGTAGTAAAATTTTGTAAAAGGCTGCAAAGGTGGTGGTTCATGGTGGATTTTTTGATAATATCTCTTGTTAAAATGATGATCATATTCACAAACGAAAAGACACTGTTCAAACAAGAATAAAAAAAAAAAAAAAACACAATGAACTCCAAATAAACACAAGTGAAATTTTAGACCGAAGAAATAATATCAACTTACTCTAGAATTTCGAATGGCAACAGGAGAAAGAAGAGAATAAGTTCTTCTAGAAGCAACCTCTTCTCTTAAAACTCTATTTAAGAAAAGTTGCAAAGCCCTTTTGGAAGTCATCATAATTTTATGAATTTAAGACATATTAAAGAAGCCTGAATAGATGTTGGCGTTTCAACAAATTCAAGATTACTCGGAGATTTTAGAGGACAGACTAACCTTGCCAGAACCTTACTTCTGCTTAACCTTCATCTGTTGTGATGTTATCAAGTGGTGGGAGAATTTTTATGGAAAGTAGAGGGAAGTGAGAAAAAAAATAATAGATAACTCAAAAAAAATAAAATAAATCTCTGCAAATAGTAGTTTAATAACATTAATATAAAAATAAAACAACATATGAAAAAACATAAATTATACAAAAGTACAAAGCATTTTAATTTTATTTATTTTAATAAATCACCTTACAATCTTAGCCAATAAAAGAAAATTTTCAATTGCTAAAAAATAAAACTATAAATTCACAATTTGACTTTCACTATTGAGATCATTATTAATTTTTATATAATTTAATTTTAATAATATTTTTCTTTTACCTATCATATAAAGCATCAGTTGTATATTTAAACAAAAAAAAATTAGTCTCATATTAAGATTTCAACATTCTCTAATTTATTTTTTTTCCTACTTGTACCAGCAGGTACATCTTTTATATTTAATTAAATAGGTTAATCAATTTATAAAGGCAAGATAGTTGACAACGGTTAAAAAATTATTATCTTCTAAGAATCATTTCTCATAGTTAAAAAATTAATGAGATGAACAATTATTTGAGAAATTCTTTGTATCAACATTACATTAAAACAAGAAAATTGTTTTTTAAATATCATAGATTTTAAAATATAACGAGGTATATTTTAAAATGTGGACGTTTAAATAATAATTTATTGTATAGCAATAAGCCAAGTATATTATTTTATTGTTTTTTGTTAATCATTGTATGAATATTAATTACTTTTCAATATTTAGGTTTTTTTTTTCTTAGTTTTAAGGTTCTGAAAAATTAAGAAATAAAAAAAATATCTAAATTGCTATAATATACTATGACTTAAATTCAAAAACTTCACATTTAAATTTTTTATTTTATGCAAGCTCTAAATTAATAGTTTGATGCATTTATTGTATGCTGGTGTAAAGATCAAAGAAGTGCTGTGCTTGCTTTGAAAATTCACCAGTTAAAGCACTTTTTTGGTTTTCAAAACTATCAACAGATATAAAATGCATCAAACTTCAAGAAAATTAACTTTAGATATAGTTAAAAGGTCGCAACATGTTTGGTATTAAATATTATTTACGTTAATGAAAATCTTTAAAAAATATTTAATTTCTATAATTTTTAAGGTTTTCAAAATAAAACCAAATTATAATTTTTTTTTAAAAATTTAATTTCAGAAAATATATTGAAATAATTCAATTAAAAATCCAGAGGTGCAATAAAAAATAAATAATAAAATTATGTAAAGTTTGCTGGAAAGAAAATGTGTAGAAAAATGAAAATGGGAATTATACTGTCGATTTTTATTTTTATCATAATTCCTTACTATTTAGTCAATTTTAATGAATTTCTATCATAACAAAATAAAATTTAAAAAATCAGATAACCACAAATCTTTATCGGAATTAGCACGTAATCGAGAACTTACGCAACTGTGACGTATATTTTTAAATCGCATCTTTCCGTTTTGTTTTAAAGATAATAACAAATCCATAAGATTTTAATTGTTAAAAAAAATCCTTATTTACGTATATTTGATGAACTTGAGGCCGACATTAATGCGTAGAAGTGGTGGCATAGTCTGGTGATGTATGAGTAAAAGGGAGTTGACTCCATACATGTTATCTTCGGCAATTTAAAAAAGAGTGCCAAAAAATTGGGTCTTGAGCGTTCATTAATTTTCAGCAAGATAATGACCCAATGCATACGGCTATAAAAACAAAGGAGTTGCCAATGCATCCAACTTACTAAATACACCTCAGTCCCTAATAATTCAAGAGCAGGAAAGAAAAAAATGGCAGTTATCGCACGCCAATTTTTGATTACTTTAAAGAAAACTATGTAAAAAGAAGTTTATGACCTTTACCTTCGTAGGAATAGCAGTTTTCATGATACTTGCTAAAATAAATTGATTTATAGTTGTTCAGACAATAAGTTTGATTTATGAAAAACTTTATTTCAGAAACAATTGGACGTATAGATGTCTGTCTGCACTCAAATTAAAGCTAGTTAAATTTACTATAAAATAGTTAATAGTGTTTATGTTTGTAGGAGTAGTAGCTTTTATGATATTTGACGAATTTTTTTTATTTATTTAATGTGATTTACAACTGTAAAAATAATGAATACAATAAGTACAAGAGTCGGGAAGAAAAAAATGGCAGTTATCGCACGCCAATTTTTGATTACTTTAAAGAAAACTAAGTAAAAAGAAGTTTATGACCTTTACCTTCGTAGGAATAGTAGTTTTCTTGATACTTGCTAAAATAAATTGATTTATAGTTGTTCGGACAATAAGTTTGATTTATGAAAAACTTTATTTCAGAAACCATTGGACGTATAGATGTCTGTCTGCACTCAAATTAAAGCTAGTTAAATTTACTATATAGTACTAAGTAAGTACAATAGTTAATAGTGTTTATGTTTGTAGGAGTAGTAGTTTTTATGATATTTGACGAATTTATTTTATTTATTTAATGTGATTTACAACTGTAAAAATAATGAATACAATAAGTAAATATGTTGTATGTTTCATATACACTTGAAAATCTTGGAAAGGAACAACCCATTGGTGGTACTTCATGCATTAATTTAAATTAGAAGGTCCCGTGGCCATCTTCTTTTCAGACACCTCGGAGGATTATCAGGGATTGTTAAGGATGAAAGATTAAGAATTAATGGGTTAGGATGGGTAAGGAGTTTAGAATAAAAAGACGCATATCTGTTTTGGGGCAAATCTGCAACGAATGGGATGTTAAGGTCTTTGTGAATGAGTTTATTTGTAACGTAATAAGGAGAATCAAGTTTATGTATCAATTTTACGTAGGATTTTGGATTGTAAGGATTGGATACGGAAGAATTTGATGATTTGGTAGAGCCTCAGAGCTCAATTCCATATATCCAAATTGGTCTGATTATCGTAGTTTATACTAATTTTTTGTAGTGAATGGGAAGTTTAGAGCGTTTGTCAAGTAGGTGTTATAGTAATCGGGATCTACTAGCCGTTTCAGTCTTGTATGTGGTTTCCAAGTAAGTCTCTTGTCAAGATGGATTCCTAAATATCGAATCTGTTTAACAGGGGCAAAAAATTTAAAAATTAGAATTTACAAAACAATCATTCTTTCCACTATGTGATGTAAGTGTTGTAACTCCAAAGTGTTGTAGCAATCGGAATCCACGAGCAGTTTCTTGTCGTTTCAGTCTTGTGTGTGGATTCCAAGTAAGTCTCTCATCAAGATGGAGTCCTAATTTGACGAAATAAACTCACAAAATGTTAATTTCTTGTTGTTCGTATAAAATGTTAGATTTTCAAAAAATATATCTCTAAACCCATAAGAAGCACATATGTCTGCTAGCACCCAAAATAAAGGAAATTTAACTTACTATAAAATAGTTTATGATAGTTTTTATTAGTAGTTTTTATGATATTCACATATGAATATAAATTTGGCAAATGAAAAATTGTCCGAACAACTATAAATCTATTTATTTGAGCAAATTTCATGAAAACTACTACTCTTGTGAAAATAAACGTCATAAACTACATTATAGTAAGTTAAATATCCTTTATTTTGAGTGCTGGCAGATATATGTGCTTCTTATGGGCTTAGAGATATGTTTTTTCGTCAGTACGTTCCACACAACTTTTTTATGAAATGTTGCTCTTTAAAAAGCTATATCTCGAGAACTATTGAACGTAAACAGTTCTATTAGGGCTCATATTTTAGAAAATTTACTCTACTTTAAATGATGCTCTCTTAGATTTTCTATTGTTGTTGGTAGTTGTAAAGATATGGAGCTCCGAATAAATAATTAATTATTTTTAACGTTTTGAAACAGCCACCATTTTCTATTCCCTCTAACTATACCTGGCAGACTCATCAATTTTGACTAGTAATTATACATAGTTTTCAATTGATTAATCAAAAATTGGGGAGAAGTAACTGTCTTCCTTCTACATTCCTTCTTCCTGGCTCTTGTACTATATCTTATTCTTCCTTCCCTAGCAAAGGAACCACTTCTTAAAATCTATGCACACATGATGAAGTTAATTTCAAGAGAATAAAGATGATTTCCTCTGACCACAGAAAAAATGGCTCTCTTCTATCTTGTCAACTTCTTACACCAGTCGCTGGTGTTTTTTACTATTAGCCACAATGTGCACTAATGATGTTTACATATTTTTTTAAAACGAAATGTATTACTTTTAATAATACGAACGGTATTATTTTTAAAATAGTAATTTTTTTATATCATAGCATTTTCTGTTATTCATAATAATTGTTCTGTTTCACTTTTAGTTTTAGCTCTAAACATAATAAAAAATTATTAGAAATCACAATATTGAACAACTAAGAGTCAACAATTCAGTTAAACACTTTCATTCGAAATAATTTGAGTTATTTCAGGCATTTTATTCCTCTTATTTATTTATTTGCTGAATTTGTAGGTGCCGTATACAACTCCAGAGTTAGAGGCTCTGTATTCTGGATTTCATGGTTACATTTCTCGATACAGATTGTTCTCCCTCAAGAATTAAACAGGTTCTTCCAATTTTCTGGCTGTAAGGCTTGATGTTGTCCCCGGAGGCCATAAGATGTTCTTGATGATTCCAGACGCGAACAGTGTTCCAGGATATGCTCCATCGTCAGGTGAACAATTTCTTTCAAGAAGGTGCTTGTGTGTTAATCTTGTATGTTATTAGAGAAGGTGAGCATTGAAAGCATGTATTTAACTTATTGTTAGTAGGCAATATATATTTCATATTTACACTGAGGATGGTGTCCTTTTTTAATATATTATTAACAATATCTGACACCAAATTTACATTGAATACTTACATTGGAACTCCCTGGACTTTGTATTCCAGTCAGAAAATATTAGTGGCGAATCGTAGGTGTCCGATTCGTAATCTTGTCATTACGACTTCATAACGCATGCTATTTCCAAGTGATGATTTCTGTCGAATTAGGGTTTATTAGATTTCGTAGTTTTTTTTTTTTATTCTATGCTCTACCAATAATGCTACTGTTTGCACCATAACAATATATACATGAGATATTAACGCTCATAATAATGGAATATAGAGAATTTAGATGTAATTTAGACATTTCAACTTTTTTTTTTTTTTTATATTTATTTATTGCTATTTACAACTGTACATTATAATACATTTAGTAAATCTGATCTAAGTTAAATTGGAGTGTTACAGGCGTGTAGAGAAACTACCCATTGGTAGCACTTTAATGGCATTTTACATTAGCTGGTCTCGTGGCCATCTTCTTTTCAGGCGCCTCGGAGGATTGTCAGGAATGAAAGAGGATGCAAGATTAGAAACTAGGGGGTTTGAGTGGTTAGGAAGGAGTGATATCTGGTTCCGGCTAGATCGGTTACATAGGGAACATTAAGGTCTTTATGTATGATTTTATTTGTGACAAAGTAAGGAGCATTGAGGATTTTACGAAGGATTTTGGATTGTGAAGATTTTAAGAAGGATTCGAAGGTTTAGTGGAGCCCCAAAGCTCAACTCCAGATGTCCAGATTGGCCTTATTACAGTCATGAAGATCAGTCTTTTGTAATCTGTTACATTTCAACTTAAAATTAATTTTTCATAGCTATTATTATTTATGAAATACAAGTAATTTTGATCTGATCTACTGGATAAGCAGTAATTTACACTAAATATTTTAATATAATTACTGAGGTTTAAACAATTAGGTATCTCCTAATTGTCAAATCGGCATTGGCAATGAACGAGCTAATCTATTTTAGGTTCTGCATTTGCGACTACACGTTCTAAAAACATCTGTCACTGAGCATTCTCGTTATCAGGAGCATTTCCAATTAGAGCTCACTCAAATAACTGACTAGCTATGTGAAGAATAAAATCAAAAAGTAGAATAAAAAAATCTTTTATGATTGAAGCTCTGAATTAAATTGATTAGGGACTAATAATAACAATAATAATGAAGGCTTAACGAATCCGAAGGTTCGATGCCGATGCCACTAAACGCTCTCTGCATACATCCTTCCAGTGATACCCCTTCGAACCGAATTCTACTAAATCAGTTTTAACGCAATCCTCCCATCTACTTTTCGGTCTACCCCTCGAACGTTTACTCGTTGGTTCAGTGTTTATTAACATTTTAGGGATCCGCTCTTTACTAAGCCCTACAACCATACACGCCCATCTTATACGCCGCAATGCTATAACTTAAATTATATTTACTTGTAATTATGAGAGATAGTTGACCGTGGATGATAAATGAGGAGAAGAT
>NW_027107458.1:1154148-1165669 GCF_000696795.3 Halyomorpha halys | reverse complement strand
GGTTGTTATCTTGTTTTGTTTTTAGCCCTGAAGAAGGCTAGAAACTCTAGCCGAAACGTCGGCACATTAAAATAAGTTAGTCATACTTATTTGTGTTTCATTGACCGCACCCCCAACCATCTTCTCCTCATATATTTACTTGTAATTCATTCTTTTTGACCGAATGTTTTGCGTAATACTTTATTTTCGAAAACCTTAAAGTTTAATCCTTTGGCCACGTCTCGCATACATATAAAACAGTGGGAAGGATAATGGTTTTGTGAATTCCAATTGTTAAGTTTTTCGATATAAGGATTATGGACTAATAAAATATTTTATCTTTTTTTTTTACGTGTTTTTTATTGCAAAAATATATTATATAGAATATTTACCATATTGTTTTGGGATACTCCCTTATACAATAAAACTTTCTCGATACAAATTACATTTTATATAATTACACTATTTTATATTTTGGTAAAACAAACTGAAGGGGAGAATAGAATAAAATACATGTTATTGAGCTATATTTACATTAATATATGTTCGGTCCTTTTATGCTTATATCTACGGTTTGTAGTTTTAGTGGAATTTCCTATTTCTGTGATTGGATGGTTTAATGGGCCGAGACAAGACTGAAATTATGCGTCAGTTTATATATGTAATCCTGTACGGTGTCTATATTTAACTCAGAGTGAATTTTAGCTCTTCTTGTGCAATATGGATAGTTATTAATAATTCTGAGAGATTGGTTTTGGAATACTTGTATTTTTTATGTTGTTTATTTTTTATATAAAGGTTCATGTGGAGCAATAATAAGTTAATGGGACTTAGTAACGCTTATGTGGTATCAGTTTATTTCAACTGGATAATTTTGTTTTTTTATTGAAATATTTTTTGGTCAGAACCAGATACCAATCCTTCCATAATAAACTTCTCAACCACACAAACCAACTCGTTTCTAACCTGGCTTCTCCTTCACTAGCTAATAATCCTCCTAGGCGTCTGAAAAGAAGATGGCCTCAAGATCTTCTCCTTTAGAAGTGGTTTTGGAGTTCTATCAATGGGTAGATTCTCCACATGTTTGTATCATGTCATAATATCACTTACACCAAATTTACTAGATGTGTATGTGTATATGTAAATGTATACAGTTGTAAATAACAATAAATAAATTATAAAAAAATAAAATAAAATTTTATTTGTATTTTCCAATATCGAATTGATGTGGTGAATAAATAATAGTTTGCTGTCTAAAGTGATTATTTAAATCTATGGTCGATGAAAGTATAGGCCGTCGTTTAGTGAAAATTATGGCTTCTGTTTTATCAATATTTAAAACTAATACTCATTTTTTAAGGTATTTAGATGCTTTTTTTTTTTTTTAAGCGTCTTTTAGGCTATTAAAAATTGTGTAAATACGGTATGAAGAGGTATCCTCGATTCGCTGTATCCTCGGCCACAAAGGGCTAAATCAAAAATTTAAGATAACCATTTATGAAGTAATTGAATAGCATGGGACTTAAGACAACATAAGGTTATGTTCTTGACTGAAACAATTTTTAATCAGTATTTCGACATCTCCCTCTGAAGTACGTTTGGTTTTATTAATTTGAAATAAATATCCAGTTCTCATTGTTAGCAATAATAATTAATAGATAAATACAAAATATTAAAGAATTTGATAAATAATTAAAGGAGTTAAAAAAAAAAGAGACAAAAGTTTGAATCGGAAAAAGCTGAGAATACCAGATCTCTTACAATCGCACAGGAACAGATTTTTTGTCGTTAATGTAATTTGTGTGATACGTGCTCCATACTGCAACATAGTTTCTCAGCCCCGACTAAGCGACTATCGCTCTTGTCCAGTTAGGATATATAAGGGGTATTCATGATGTTGTGTTAAATGTTAAATGTTTTACCATGTTAAATGTTATAACTATAAGATTGTGAGCAGCCCTATTTAAAGTCATGTTAAACGTTAAATGCATAAGAGCCCCTAGCGGATTTTCTCAGCAACTTGTTGTATAAGCCTTTATGTTTATAACCTTCCTTCCAGACCCTCATGTTATTGTTTACTTCAGTTTTATTTAAGTAATTAATTACAACATGCCTAGAATGAGTGAAAAGTGGAATTTGTGTGAAAGTTTAGCTAATGAAATGAAATGAAAAAATAACTTTATTCTGGGACATATGTCCCCTAAGAATAATTACATGGTTCATATAGTGAGATTTCTATTTGGCGAGCGTTTACAAATTTTCAGATAGTAGAATGAAATTACATTGTTTTTTTTACTGCTTTTTTTTCTCAAATGTATCATTAAAATTATCCATTCTGGTTTAATAACAGGGATATGAATACCACAAACACACGAAAGAACTGAGCTGTCACAACAAAAATGGCGGCGATCTCAACTGGTCTATTGTGTGACGTCATTCTCCATTTAACAGACCAAGTAAAAGACTCTCAGCCATGTTAAATGTTATTTCGTTTTACCACGGTAAAAGAAGGCAATTTTTTTCGATTTAACATGTTAAACTAAAGATCATGAATACCCCTATAGTACAAGAGCCCTGAAGAAAAAATGGCAGTTATTTCACTACATTTTTTTATTACTTTAATGAAAACTATATATAATTACTAGTCAAAATATATGAGCCTGCAAGTATAGGTATGGAGAATAGAAAATCGCAGCTGTTTCAAAGTGTTAAAAAGATTACATTTTAATACGGAACTCTATATCTTTAAAACTGAAAACCTAAGAGAACGTCATGTAAAGTAGAGTAAATTTTATAAAATATGAGCTCTGTTAGAAGAGCCATTTACGTTCAATAGTTCCCGAGAGCTTTTTAGAGAAAAACATTTCATAAAAAATGCACTGAAAAATTTGTAGTAAGTGAATTTATTTTGATAAATCTACCATAAATCTACCTGGTATATCTCAGGAACCATAAGACGTACAGATGTCTGCCAGAACTTAGATTAAAGACAGTTAAATGAACTATAAAATAGTTCATAACGTTTATCTCCGTATTATCAGTAGTTCTCATGATATTCGAGAAAATAAACGTAAAAAAAAAATGTTGATTTCTAGTTGTTTAGACCGACTTTTTTGATTTATGAAAAAATATATCCCAGAAACCATTAGATATAAAGATGTCTGTAAGCGCTCAAAATAAAGGTAATTTAATTTACTATGAAGTAGTTTATGACACATTTCAGCGTAGAGGTAGTAGTTTTAAGATATTGGCATATAAGCATGAACTTTTGTCAGAACAACTATAAATCAATTTATTTTAGCAAATACCATGAAAACTACTATTCCAAAGAAGGTATTTTTTTTATAGTACATTAAACTGGCTTTAATTTGAGTGCTAATAGTTTAATTACATCTGTACGTCACATTGTTCCTGATATATAGATTTCTCAAAATAAATTCACTAACTACAGATATCTCAGTACATTATTATGAAATGTTACTTTTTAGAAATCTACATCTCGAGAATCATGACGTAATTAAATGACGTTCTCTTCGGTTTTCTAGTGTTGTTGATAGTTTTCGCTCCGAATGAAAATTTAATTCTTTTTAACACTTTGAAACAGCCGCCGTTTTTTATTTCCCCTATCTATACTTGGCAGATTCATACATTGTTAACTAGTAATTATATATAATTTTCATTAAAGTAATAACAAATTGGGGTGAAATATCTGACTTTTTATTTCTTTTGGCTACATAAAATTGTCTTTGAGATGTAGATTTCTCAAAAAAAAATTCACTAACTTCTTATTTATCAGTGCATTTTTTTTTATGAAATGTTGTTTTTTAAAAACCTATATCTAGCTAACTTTTGAACGTTTTATAAATCAAACTTATTGTCCAAACAATTATAAATCAATTTCTCAAAATAAATTCGCTAACCTCTTATCTTACAGTACATTTTTATGAAATGTTGCTTTTTAAAAAGCTATATCTCGAGAACTATTGAGTGTAAATAGCTCTATTATGGCTCTTATTATAGCAAATTACTTTACTTTGAATGATGTTCTCATAGGTCTTCATGTGTTGTTGGTAGTTTTAATAATATAGAGCTTAGACTGAAAAATTAATTTTTTTAACGCTTTGAAACAGCCGCAATTTTTCATTCCTACTATCTAGACTTAGCAGACATCAATTTTGGATAATAATTATAAATAGTTTTCATTGAAGTAATTAGAAATTGGGGTTAAATACTCTACTCACTGAAACCAATTGGTTTGGTGTTGAAGAGAAGGTTTTGTACTTATTTCTTTACTTAGGAATCATATTTTACATTGGTTTTGGGGAACAATATGTTCATTTGTTCATGGAAAACGATATGTAATCTCCACTACTATCCTTTGAAAAAACCTAAACGACAAGTGATAAGCAACATGGCACCTGAGTGGCTATCGTTGGAATTAGGGTGGGTCCTTGTGGCGAGGGGCACTATATCGAGCATTATCTGGAAGACGGTAAATTTTATGACTTTAAAACGCAGTGCCCGTTAAAACGTCTCGATCCCGGTATTGATATCATGAAATCCTTAAAATCCAACTTCTCCCGTAAAGATTGACTGGTTATAGAATTCGATATTTAAAAACTTTTTTTTTTAATCATTTATTTATTGTTATTTACAACTGTATAACATATATAGAACAAGTAAATTTGCTGTAGGTGTCATAGTGACATGATACAAACATGTGGAGAATCTATCCATAGATAGAACTCCAATAACATTTCTAGAGGAGAAGATCCCTAGGCCATCTTCTTTTCAGACACCTAGGAGGATTATTAGGTAATGAAGGAGCAGCCAGGTTAGAAACAAGTGGATTTGGGTGGTTGAGAAGTTTATTATGGAAGGAACGGTATCTGGTTCTGGCCAAATCGGCAACATATGGAACATTGAGGTCCTGCTGGATGACTTGATTTGTGACAAAGTAAGGAGCATTTAGGATTTTGGACTGTAAGGATTGGATTCTGGAGGAATTTGATGGTTTAGTAGAGCCCCAAAGCTCAACTCCGTATGTCCAGATAGGCCTTATAATAGTCATGTAGATCAGTCTTTAGTAATGGATTGGCAATTCAAACCGTTTGTCTAGTAAATGTTGCAATAGTCGGAATCGACGAGCATTTTCCTGTCTTTTTAGTCTTGTATGAGGATTCCACGACAGTCGTTTGCCCAGATTTAGTCCTAATTAACGGATCTATTTAAAAACTAACTCATGAAACATACTTACATTTGCAAATAATTTTAAAATTTTGTTTCTACCACACCTAATACGGAAATGCGTTATTGCTGGTTCTAATACTCTTACTAAGCAGATAATTTGTTCGATAAAGTCATTCGTTGTTGATATTACTAGATTTCAAGAAAAGAAAAAGTGCCAGTTATTTTACCCCAATTTTTTATTTTTGCCCCTTTCTATGAGGCTCTTTCCCTCTGTCCTAACTTGTCAGTTGTCGCCTTTTTTTTCAATCAGACAGGTAATTCCCCTTCTATTTATTTGTTATTTTTATTAAATTTTGTTATATTTCCTTTTACTTGTTACTATACCTCACCTATGTCACATTTACTACATCTATCTGTTTACCCTTTACACCTAACTCTTTACCATGTCTACTTTTCACTTATAACTATTTCGAACTAGTATTTTACTACAATTTATTACTATAGTTCTGTATTTACAATTATATCACACCTGGGCCCTGTTTTATAATGGAAGCTAATAGTATTGGTTCATAGTACAAGTATAGAACGTGTTAATTACTCTAATAACTTTTTTTTTCATAACAGGGAGAATTATTAGTGATATTACAGGAGTAAAAAGTACTAAAGCACAAGTTACTATTGTACAAGTCAGTGTAATTGTTAAATTTATTTATTATGAAACAGGACTGTATTTATTAGTAACTAGCTTCCTATCCACCAATATGTATACTTGCTTTACTTAAGGTTATTATTATTTCTGTTATATATTTAAAAAAACAACAACACATTTTTTGATATATTTTCTTTGTACATTTATTTTAAAGTTCTGTCACTTGTTACAATGTTTGTATCTTGCTTCCGTTTAGCCCTGACGAATTCCTGCAAAGTGGTGCGAAATTTCGGTTAACAATAAATATGTTTTTCTAATATTTTGATACCTTTATTGACCGCCACCCGGACTACCTTCTTAATTAATGGATAGCTAAACCTTATAAAATTGCTTGCCAACAGACTGACACAAAATACAGACTACGCCTTTCCCAATGATCAATTCTCCTCAGCCATCTCTTAAAATGCAGAAAAAAGGGCTATCTTCAACCCGTTTTCATTACATCAATCCTAAGTACTCGTGGGACTTGGAAGAAAAAAAATGGTCGATTTAATCGAAAAAGTTGCTGTTTTGCGAAAACCTTGGCATATGTCCGCTTTAAATATATAATTTCAGTTTCGTAGGACTTTTCGTTTTCGAGATTTTTACACATACACACACACACACACATCATTGGAAATCTTGGTTATTTCGAATCAGGATACATCAAAACGTATAGTTCCACTAAAAATTCAAATTCAAAATTTTTCACGATATTTAACCTTAACATATATTTCATATATAGATAAGAAAACGTAATTTTTTTTTGCAAATACTTGAAATGAATAAATAACACAAACTGGTGAAAGGTAGACAAAAATATTTACTGAATTAGAGAGAAACAACTTGCAAATATTTGTGTTCTAAAAACGATTTAATCAGCTTTTCAAGCACAAACAGTGGTAGTAAACGAATGTTTCTAATTGGGTGGGGACGGAAGAAAACAAAATTGTGTTTAATAACTTTGTATGGAAAATTACAAGCTAAGTGAAAAATACATTTTCCTATTAAAAAATAAAAATATTTTTAACAAAAAACTTTATATTAAAATTGAGTAACATGGTTTAGATAAATTTTTGGTAATCTTCGCAGGCAACGCTGCAAAAATTAATACCGTTCATTATCATCGTTAAAAGAAAACTAATAATATTATACCGCTAGGTTGTGTCATCCTCTTGCTTCCTTTATCGTAATTATTACTCATGTTCTGAATTATTATCTACAATTGATATTCTACCAAAAAAAAAAAAAATTGAAGTTAATTGATGAATATATTAAGTTATCATTTTAGATTTTTTTTTTATTTATTTAATACTAAATCAGCCTGGTGCGGCTTATATGGTTATCTCTGCAAGAGGTACATTTTTTATTTTAACAATTAATTATGGGGGGGAGGTTATATAGTCTGAAACCCCTAACTATATACAATGTTATAAATTTAAAAAAAATATGATAAAATAAATAGATTAAAATTATAATTCTTAATAAAAGATAAAAGTAAAGCTAACGACAAAAACATATATACAATAACATTTATAGATTTTTAAAAATAAATGATTGACTTCTAATTGGAAAAAACAGAAAGTGAATTTAAGAAGAAGATGAAGAGAAAAAAAAAGAAATTAAGATAAAATAAAATTATAGAGAGTGAGAATAAGAGAACTGATAAATATAGAACTTATAGTAGGATGTCTTGCAGCAGCCTGGGCTTCAGCCTTCGGGTTGTCGTTGGATTTCCCAAGTTGTAGGTCACTGCTCCTTTAACTGTAGATAAGATGGGAGGGGAACTTCATGAACTTATTTTGATGTAATCCTCTATTGTAATTCCCGATGCAATGGGCTGTTTCTTACAAACCAAGGAGCATCCACTGCCATTCTTACGGCTTTATTATGAAAAGGATGCCGCTTCCTAGACTTCATTTCAGATCATGAGATCATATCAATGCTCAATGGTTCTTTAAAGAGTGACGGCTAAAAAAAAAACTTTGAATTGCGAATTTCGAAAGAAATACGTAAAAAATACTTTTTTTTTTTTTTTTCGGCCAAGACTCCCATTGGAGTCCTATATACTGCCTAACCATGGTTGGGGGTCAAAGTTCTTCATTTTGTGGGACCGCCACGCAATGAAAAAAGTCGACGTCCCAGGCCGGATTCGAACCGGCACCGCCAATAGGCATCAAATTAGGTAAGACTGTGTCTTAACCACTGAGCTATGGGCGGCCCAAAAAATACTTCAACTATTCCAGTCTTAATTTATTTATTATATTTTAATAAAAAATAATATATATAAGTAACACATCGAGAGTCCCAGAATGAAAAGAAATTATTGTAAACAAAATTTTAAAAACTATTAAAATAATAATTATTAAATTGTAATGAAATATTCAACACTGCGAGATATTTATTCTGCAACCTAGGTCAAAATCAATCTCATTGGACAAAACTACTGTATTCCAGAACGCTCGCAGTTTTAGCATCAAGTCCGTAGGTGGTCGTGTTCATAGAAGAATCCATCAAATTGGTGAAACTAGAGAAATGCTGAGTTTATTATGAATAGTGTGCAGTATATTCTATCAGAATTTTTGCAAATTCTATTTACTGCATTCACTAACGCACGTTCAAACGTATATTCTTTGGAACATCAATGTTTTGGAAATGGCTGATGTGATTTGGTCCAATGCTGTAGAAAAGTTGAGAATTGGAGTATGAGAGTAGTTTATCATTCATTCCCTGATTTCGCTTACTCGTCAGATTCGCTTACTCGTTCGTAAATTTTCTTGATAAGTCAACGTTGCACCCCTAAAATTAGTGGATCTTAATTTTTTTTTTTAAATTAGCATACTCAAAAACTTGGAAAACAGTAATAAAAGAAGTTTCAGATCAACTAGATCTGTTATATAGATCGCTGTGCGTTGTGGGGATCTTGTAGAAATCGTTTACTGGAATAATATGTTAGAAGGATACAAAATGAATATTCCTATATGAGTGTGAAATGTGGCATTTTTTTTTTTATTCTAGCTGAACGGACAATGCTTCGCTATTGCCAGGTTTAGTGTTGTAGTTATATTAATTGAATACGACTGAATGTTTGATATAAATTTATATATTTAGTTATTTACTCATTGGATTAACGATTCAATTAATTGATTTTTTATCTATTTAGGTTATGGCGGTAAACAACATTATATAATAAAAATATATTTTTCTCAACACCCTTATCACCAAATTATTAATGTTGCTTAGAACCTTATCCACCAATCCTTTTCTCTTTCTGACCCTCAATACCACCAGACCAACATACAACGTATTGAACAGATCCTATTTAACAACAATTTCCCTCAATAAAAGATGAAGCAAGATTAGAAACTAATGTGTTTCAGTGGTTTGGCCTACAAAGTTAATATTCGTTTTTTCAAAACATAAAAAAAAAACTTAAAATTCATTGAATAATTAACTATTTATTCAAAATTTGTCTTTCTTTCTTTAAATGACTCGAATGCAACAACTTTAACTATCTCGAGTGGTTTAGGATCGTTCAAACTGCACGAAATGGTACAAACCGCACTTTCCCAAACAAGTTAAACCGGAGATATAAATTAAATATGTGAGAATTTTTTTCTTTATTAGAAAACACGTTTTCACTTATATAAAGATACAAAATCTAAAAGATGATATGGGTTAGAAGAGAGAAAATTCAGTTTCAAAACAATTTTAAGTAACAGATAATGATATGAGAGGTTACGAATTTATTATTTTAACGTGCCAATCCATTACAACAGACTGATCTACATGACTATTATAAGGCCTATCTGGACATACGGAGTTGAGCTTTGGGGCTCCACTAAATCATTAAATTCCTCCCAAATTCAATCCTTACAGTCCAAAATCCTTCGTAAAATTCTTAATGCTCCTGACTTTGTGACAAATCAAGTCATCCATCAGCCCCTCAATGTTCCATATGTCGCCGATTTGGCCAGAACCAGATACCATTCCTTCCATGATAAACTTCTCAACCACCCGAATCCACTTGTTTCTAACCTGGCTTCTCCTTCATTACTAATCTTCATTAATAATCCTCCTAGGGGTCTGAAAAGAAGATGGCTTTGAGATCTTCTCCTCTGGAAATGTTATTGGAATTCTATCAATGGGTAGATTCTCCACATGTTTGTATCATGTCACTAAGTCACCTACAGCAAATTTACTTGTTATATATATTTATATACAGTTGTAAATAACAATAAATAAATTATTAAAAAAAAAAAAAAATATTTTAACGTGAAACATTGGCAGAAAAGAAAAAAAAGTCTTTCAAAAATTAAGCCCAAAAAAATTTTTCTATTTATATGAAAATTCGTTCTTTAAAGTTTCAAATTACGATAAAAATGAATCTGACTTCATTTTTCTATGCACTTTTTTTTTTTGTTTACTGAAAGCGACTTTTGATAAAAATCGATTATTGTATCGATTCAATAACCACTAAATACATGGAGGGCAAATGTAGCGGAAGCTGATATAAAAAAATCCATAATTATTTAAATTCCTAGGGCACACTACCGTAAATCTTCTGAACATGTGTCAATAAAAACGGTGAGAAAATGATTTAAGGGGAGTTTATATTTTACTGCTATTTTTCGCCCTCTGGATTGTGTGTATCCATTGTGATATGGATTGCGGGCTGGTGCGAACTGGCCAATATTAGAAATAACCTGCTTCAACATAAAATGTTTTGAAATTTGTTTCGAAAGCATCATAGCATCATTCTAAACTTTTCGCAAATTCCAATTTTATCAAATTTTTTTTAGATATGTATTTATTCGTTATTGAAAAAAATGTAAGAGAATAAAGCTGTGTAAGGTTTCCTCATAAGTCCCAGAAATATTGTTTAAGTCGAATTTTATTCTCATAATTTGTATTTATCTTTTAGTTTATTCAACTACATATTATAGTAACTTATAATTCATTAATTATAAATGTTTGTTTTGATAAATTTATAAATGATAATTGTTCAAAAGACATTTATGTTAAGTAAAATCTATTATTATAATAAGCTAAGAAAAATCATAACAAGAATGTTAATTTAGTATATAGATTGCTAATATTGCAAAATAATATGATCATTTGAAAAATATATATACTTCAGTCATAAATTAATTTTAATTATTTATCCAGATATGTACCATTTATGTTATTAGTACCTGATATCATTACTGTGAAATTCGTGATATATAATCTTTTTTTTTATTTATTTATTTACATTTACAACTGTACATAAAATACTAGTAAATTTGGAGAAACATCATAATGTTAGGCTTCTATATGCCTATATAGAGAAACTACCCATTGGTGAGCAGCACTCTAAAAATATTTTTACAATATAAGGTCTCGAGGCATCTCCTTTTCTTGCACCTCAGTGGACTGTCAGGAATGTAAGCTAGGTTAGAAATGGGTTTGAGTGGTTAGGGAGATTATAATGGATATATCGTTATCTGGTTTGGGCTAGTTCGGTTACATAATAGGGGTATTCATGATGTTGTGTTAAATGTTTTACCATGTTAAATGTTATAACTATAAGATTGTGAGCAGCCCTATTTGAAGTCATGTTAAACGTTAAATGCATAAGAGCCCCTAGCGGATTTTCTTAGCAACTTGTTGTATAAGCCTTTA
>NW_027107458.1:1137285-1153728 GCF_000696795.3 Halyomorpha halys | reverse complement strand
AAAAGAAGGCAATTTTTTTTCGATTTAACATGAGTTTTTCCATTTAACACGCTTTAACATGTTAAACCAAAGATCATGAATACCCCTAATGAATATTTAGGTCTTCATGTATGATTTTATTTGTGGCAAAGTAAGGAACATTGAGGATTTTGGATTGTAAGGATTGAATACGAGAAGAATTCGAAGGCTTAGTGGAACCCCAAAGCTCAACACCGTATGTCCAGACAGGCCTTATTATTGTCATGTAGATCAGTCTTTTCTAATGAATAAAAGAAGTTTAGACCGTTTGTCTAGTAAGCGCTGTAGTAGTCGGAATCGACGTGCAGTTTTCTGTTTTTTATATATAATATTTAAATTAATGTTTCTTTATTGATACGATAAATAAAATACATACATAAATATTACATTCTGTTATAGTTTACTGGACACGAAATAATTTACTGTACATCTTTAAAGATAATTGCTGAGGTTTAAACAATTAGGTATTTCCTGTCAAATCGGCATTGGCAATGAACGAGCTAATCTATTTTAGGTTCTGCATTTGCGACTACACGTTCTAAAAACATCTGTCACTGAGCATTCTCGTTATCAGGAGCATTTCCAATTAGAGCTAACTCAAATAACTGAACAGATATGGGAAGAAATAAGTCAGAATCTAAACTAAAAAATATGATGTAATTGAAGCTTTGTATACAATAGATTATGGATTACTCTAACCCAATCAAGACATAACACTAAATATAAACTGAATAAATACAAAATAGAAATAACAGACGGACTACCTGCTAGAAAGAACGTGTTAGAAATATTCTGTCGTAAATATTTCCTTGCTTCCTTTCTCTATCAAGTTATCCAATAACGCCATCCATCGTACATCTCTGATATCCTTCAATTTAAGTCCTCAGCGCTTTCCCACAATACCCGCTCACGGCCTTCAGACTTATATGCAACTGCCCATCGAACCGCAGCCTTTGGTAGGTGTTTCCTCATGCGTTCCTCTTCCCTATGGAATTCTATTCCCTCCTTTATTCGTAGTTCTAACACCCTTCCAATATTCAAATCCCGTATGTTCGACTACCTTCTGTTCACCAAATTCGGAAGAATAACAATTGAAAGTTTCAAAAAAACTTCATATTTTTCCTGTATTTTATTTCTTAGATCTTCGTTTATAATTGTAAATATGTACACTAGCAGAAATGATATCTGTTCATTTATTACTTTTTAGTTTAATTGTATTTGATTTTTCATCATTTTTTTTTCCTTTTATTTACCATCAGAAGTCATCTTCGTTTTATGATATGACAAGTGGTTTCATTTTGTTTGTTTTATCATTATTTTATATATTCTTTTAATTATGGTTGTTTAATTGTATATTTTTAAATTCACTATCTTATTTTATTTTATGGTATCTCGTAATTTCATCTCGATTTTGTACTCTAAGGCTTATTAAGGTTTTGTACTTTTAAACCTATCCAGTTCTGGCAAAAATCTCGAGTTAGTCGGAACATAACAATCTAGACACACACTGTGATGATAATAGTAATAATAATCTTTATTTATTCTGGGATTGATCCCTTTAGAATAATGTACAGGCGTTAAAATTAGGCTTCAGAGCCTTAAAGTGAAATAAAAAATAAAAATGAAATTATAAAACAGTTTAAAATATAATAAAATAATTAATTTAAAAATATAAAAATGAACAACAATAATTAACAGAATATATAAAATAAGAATAGAATAAATAAATTAAAACCATATAATCATAAAATCTAAGATGACAAACACTTCTGACAATAAGTAATAGAAAAATAAATCAAATATAATCAAACCAAAACTAATAAATGGAAAGGTACAGTTTCTGCTAATGTACATATTTACAAGAATAAACAAAAATCTGAGATATTAGGTACAGAAAATATATAAACCTTGTTTGAAACTTACAATTGTTATTTATTCCGGAATCGGGTGGACAGAAGGTGGTCGAAGAAACAAGATTTGAATAGACGATTGTAAGTAATGTTATTATTATGGAATGTTTTTATTGTAACAATTATTAACCTTATTATTCAAGAGTCCAAGAGGAGAAAAAAAAGGCAGTTAGTTCACTACAATTTTTTTTATTTCTTTAGTGAAAACTATGTATAATTACTAGCAATGATTAGTCTGCTAAGTAAAGGTAGGAGGACTAAAAAATAGCGGCTGCTTCAAAAAGTAAAGAAAAAAAATTTTTTTTAGAGCTCCATGGCGTTATAATTACCAACAAAACTAGAAGACGTAAGATAGAATCATTTAAAGTAAATCTGCTAATACATGAGCTCTAATAGAGCTATTACGTTACTATTTGTAATATTTTCAAAAATAAATTAACTATATTTTTTGAAAATATAAAAACTACTACTCCTACGAAGATAAACTACTTAATAGTACATTCAACTAGCTTTAATTTGAGTGCTGACAGACATCTGTACGTGTTATGATTCCTGAGATATATTTTTCATAAATCAAAATTAGTGTTTGAACAACTATAAATCAACATTTTGTGAATATATTTTGTTGAGCATCATGAAAACTACTACTGCTACGAATATAAACGTCGTAAATTACCTTAAAGAAAATTAAACTAGCTTTAATTTGAGTGTTAATAGACATCTGAAAGTTGAATGTTTTTTGAGATATAGTTTTCTTAAAATAAATTCTCAAAATACTGATTTTTCAATGCACTTTTTATGAAATGTTGTAATTTATAAAACTATTAAAGATAAATAGCACTATTAGGGTCCTGTTTTAGCAAATTAATCTACTCTAAATGATATACTCTTATGCTTTCTAGTTATGTTAGTAGTTTTTAACATATAGAGCTCCAAATAAAAAAATATCTTTTTTTAAGTTTTTTTTTTTTATTCCGCCTGCCTATACATGGCAGACTCATCAATTTTATTAATATTAATTATAGATAGTTTTCATTAAAGTAATAAAAAATTGTGGTGAAATGACTGCCTTTTTTTCACCCTTGATCTTTTGCTATTAAACTATACTATGTACTTGTACTTAGTTGAAGAAAGTATTTGTTCTAAAAAACTGTTTTTTTCATAGTAATGTGCAAACAATTGATAGATTTATTTATTGATAGATATTACAATCTGCCACACAGTTGTGGGCAATAGGTAATAGTGATGAATGATCTCATACATACTAAAATAAAAAATAATAATAATAATCAAATAAAATAAAGAAAAAAAACAACTCTTAAAATATATACAAACAGAAGAATAAACAAAATGAACATAATCAAACTATCTGTATGGAAAATAAATAAATAAAATAACATAATGATAAAATAATATAGTCGCTAGTAACATTTACACTCTAATATACAATATTTACACAATAGACCTGAGGATCCCTGAGCCCACTCTATCCCCCACGTGTGAGGGGTAGTGCAGAGCTCAAGAGATCCCAGCGCATCCCTCTCGCCGCATCACTGGTAATGAGGCTGAGCAAGTTATGCAAACAATAAAATTACGAACGTCGCCTAAATATGTACTTGTATTATTGACTGATCCTCAAGACCCACTAATATCAGGCCTATACAGAGAAACCCTTAACGTGTACGCATGTATACACGTATATAATATGTACCCTCTTCACAGATATTTTTATTAACCAACCAACAAGGTACATTGCAAGGCATTTAAACCCTCTATTAAGTAAACCATCCACTTTTCCATATGCAATTTTCACTGCTCTACAGATCCTAAAATGTGAACGTATAAACTCACGATTCAAGGACTAAATTTTTTAGGTTAATTATTTTGAAGAAAAGATCACATAACTTCATTTTTACCGATTATATTAGAGCAGCAGTTCCCAAAGTGGGTGCCGCGAAATTCTTTAGTCCAGAAAGGATGCTGTGGCGAAAAGAAAAATTATAATTACTGTAATACAGTATTTACAAAAAAAATAAATATTAGATAATATATTTTAACCTGCTAAAAGAGAGAAATATTTCTACATTTAACATATTAGACGAGAGATCATGAATAGTTCTATTATAAATACGATTTCCAAGAAACGAATATTTTGTCGCTGAATTGAAAGAAATAATTTTTAATTAATTAACTACATAAAATAAGTATTTTTTTTGTTTAGTATGAAATTTCGTTAATGGCCTAATATATTCGACAAAAAACCATATTATGTATTTATTTTTCAAAATAAATCACTCACAACTATAGTCCTAATTTTAATCGTCAGCTTGGATTTGGTGACTTTTATCCGTTAAAAAAGAGTGAATAATGCTATTATGGAATAGAATGTGTGTATTAAAAAGTTGTAACAGTATTCACTCGTCATTTTATCCTTAAAGGTCCTTAAATCCTTCAACAAAAATTTATTCTGTACTTAAACTAAAAAAAAAAAATCTAGTATTAAAAATTAAAAACTGTAAAGTATTTCAAAGTTTGTAAAATAAAGCCTATGATATGTACTTTTACGAAAAACATTTTTAAAAAATGTATGAGCGGTGTAATATTTAAAATAAAATTGCTTTTTAATTTTCAATAATTTCCGGAAATTTTCCTACGAACAAAAATTAATGGAGGAACTCACGAACTGATTCAAGGAATTTTAAACTCATTTAACTCATTTGTACGGCAATGAGCGAGCTGATTAGATAGCAAACCGATGTTCGGGAAGAGTGGAAAATGCGAAACTGCCTTTATTGGAAATTTTTAGATGGTTAAAAAAAGACTTCATTAGTGAATGGTAGGATAGGCTTGGGGGTCATGTTTGAAAGGTAAAGATCATTTCACTATCCAACCTAACGTCTCCTCACGCCCATGGTTCTCTAACACTTGTGTCAAGCTGAACAGAAAAGATATAGTTTTACTTACAAGATTAAGAATTAACCACGGTCGTACAAATCGCGGCTTGACATTAATTTTTTTTTTTTTTTTAATAATTTATTTATTGATATTTACAACTGTATACACATATATACAACAAGTAAATTTGCTGTAGGTGACATAGTGACATGATAAAAACATGTGGAGAATTTACCCACTGATAGATCTCCAATAACATTTCTAGAGGAGAAGATCTCGAGGCCATCTTCTTTTCAGACGCCTAGGAGGAATATTAGGTAATGAAGGAGAAGCCAGGTTAGAGACAAGTGGGTTTGGGTGGTTGGGAAGTTTTCCATGGAAGGAATGGTATTTGGTTTTGGCCAAATCGGCAACATATGGAACATTGAGGTCCTGATGGATGACTTGATTTGTGACAAAGTAAGGAGCATTAAGGATTTTACGAAGCATTTTGGACTGTAAGGATTGGATTCAGGAGGAATTTGATGGTTTAGTGGAGACCCAAAGCTCAACTCCGAATGTCCAGATAGGCCTTATAATAGTCATGTAGATCAGTCTTTTGTAATTGACATTAATTAAAGTTAAAAATAATGATAAATGTAATACCTGCAACTCTATTGAAGACCCATTACGTATACTAAATTGCAGTAGATATGAAAAATACTGGATTAAATATCTCCTCATCCAAAACAATAACCCTATCCTCCAAGGGCTGGCAGATCTAGATAGTGCTACTATTCGGGCGTTGTGCAAATTTATAGCAAAATCCAAATTAGATTTTTAAAATTAAATAAATAATAACAATTTACATCCTCATATCTATTCTTTTATAATATAACAACAGGAGCAGTGTAGGACTCCAACGGGAGTCTTGGACCGACGTAAGAAAAAGAAAAAAAGAGAAAAAAAAAATCATTTAGTGATTAGGAATTTCTAATAAAAATTTTTGCTCAGTTCCACATATATTTGATTTTTTTTTCTGTCTTGGTAATATGCAAAATGTTATAAGAGCGATTGCTTACTGGAATTTTGAAGGCTTAAGAATTGTTTGGATGGTGTTTAGTATCTTCCCATTATATTCTAGGTCCTAGAATAAATAACCTAATAAATAACCTATAAATAAATAGGTTTCTCATCATAGTTGTGTCTTGTCTTGGATGATGCTATTGGAGAATAGAATTGATGTCTTTAAGAGTTGTACTAGTATTGAATTATCTTAAAATTTTTCATTTTTATCCTTTTATGTCCTTAAATCCTCAGGACCTTATTGTAGGAAGCGCTTATAAAGTGTGTTTGTTGTGGCTGAGGTGAGAATTGCAAACAGTCCTACGTCGGTTGGCGGCTAGTAGACAAAACCCCACTCTCTTGGCCCAGTACATCTCTCCCTTGGTCAGTCTAAACTCCGGAGTCCAACTCATCTCATCCCAAGTCAGTATATTTATATTGTATTTTTATTATGTGTATTTACTATTTAAAGCTATTTATTCTACTTTAAAAACAATACTTGACCAATAGAACTTGTAATGGTTCAACTCTACTTTGAAATGTAATTATTTAGATAACTCTATGTCAAGGATTGACTGCAGAATTCGATGGAGGTCAGTTTAGTTTAGTTTGGCAATAATACGTTGCTCTTACTACTACTGTTTCATTCTTTACATAAAATGTTTAAAATTGCATATTTTTAAAATAATATTTGGGGGCAATGTTAAAGCAATCTATTGCCTCTTAAAATTGTTATTATATTGCAGAAGATCTACGATTCAAATGGAGTACGTAACGTATATTTTTTTCCTTTGGTGTTTTGAAGAATTTTCGTATTAATCGTTGCTTGATTTAACTTCGCCAAAATGAAATTTTCTTTTTCTTTATACTTTTTCATTAGTATTCATTTCATAATATTATATGTATAATGTATATACATTATAAATAGAACTCGTGTCAAAGAGCGGGATCGTTTTATGATGGCTATATATGAAGTACATTTTTATTTTTACTGATATCTGTTAAAAAGGTGTCTTTTACATAAAATTAGAAAAGCTATCAAGTTCGATTTGAATTTATACGGTTCCAGTAAATATAATTAAACGTTTTATTATTTGTTAAATTTTCTACGTTTATTACGATTTGTCATGTGAAGTATAAATAAACCTAGTTTTTTTTTAATCATAAAACTTCGTTATTTTTAAAATTTCAAAATAGTTAAAGATTTAAATGCAAAATTTTAAAAACTATTTTCGTTAATATAATATTCCTCTACATACGTCAATTCAGCCTATTTTAATGCAGTCTGTAAATTATCCATGGCTTCCTGTATTTTTGGATGTAATTTAAAAAAAAAAAAAAATGAAATAAATTTTTATACAGAAAAATAATATAGGATACTTATATCATTTTGGCATTGAACCTTTTATTTTGATTAATATTTTTAATTATTAATTTACAGATAGGTCTATTCAAAGGTTATAATCTAATAAAAATAATCATATTTTTTTTTAAATAGCTTACTTTGTTTACTAAATCAGATAAAGTTTTATAAATATTTAGGAAAAATAGATTTTTGGGCGAAATAGATTTTGATTATTTTATTTTTAATGGCTAAAATTTTATTTATTTAATTTTATTTGATTTGTTTTAAAATTTTATTATTAAAGGAATTAAATAATAATATAAATTAATTAATTAAATTGCAGGGAAGAGATAGATTTAGAAGGCTACGCTGGTGGCTGGCCAGGTTTCATTTGATCAGCCTATTTTCATTTGGACCTGACCCCGACACAGTTCAAGTATAGCTTACTCTTTGTTGAGGCATTAAATACTCTATAATAATTAAATATATATCAAATTAAAAAATAAATAAATAAAATGATTAGTATGTAAAAGAATTAAAAAATTATAATATCCTAGTTAAGTTAAATCGCCATTGCTTATGGGATAAACATTCCTCACAGAAAAACTGGACCACAGTATAATAGGAGGGCCTGGCACTCTGACATAAAAGTCTATTTTCGTTCTGTAATGACAAAATAAACTCTTAATAGAACCCTACTAGTTTGCTTAATCTCTCAATTTAAATTATTTCCAATTTTATTGTTAGTAAAACCAATTAATTATACTAATATTTAATTTATTCATAATTTACATTATTTTTTTTTACTATACTAAGCCATTATTAAGATAATCACTAAGTATATACTTGCATTAATTTTTTCATAACTTTACAAATTTGAAAAAAATTATAGTCTCTAGGAATATGTAATGTAAATAAATAAAAAAAACCAAAATATTTCATTTTTTTTTTGTCTAAGCAATAATCCTTATATTTATGATTATATATATTCATCAATAATCTCCCACATGGGAAGGTCTATATATGAATATGTTTAATGTATATATTCATTTTTTTGTTCTTTGATTTTATCCTAAAAATAATTATTTTGTATTCACATATAAATAAAAAACTTATTATTATTTAATTCATTAATAAATAAATAAATTTGTTTATATATATTCATTGATTGTTTGATTTGTTGATTGGTTAGATAATATATATTCATTAATAAATAAATAAATTTGTTTATATATATTCATTGATTGTTTGATTTGTTGATTGGTTAGATAATATATATTCATTAATAAATAAATAAAAAAATATTGTATTTAGAAGTAGTAAAACGCAGAGGGGGTAATTTGATGTCAGATTAACAAAAAAAAATCTAAAAATAAATAAACATAAAAATATAACAAACAAATTACCACAATATTTTTATTAGTAACAGCTTTATTTATTTGAAATATATCGTCCATAGGAATAATACTAAGTTGTAGTACTAGTATTAAACCAAATGGGAAAAATAATGATAATTAATTAATGAATATAATTTTCAACCAAAGGCTATAAGATGAAAATTCATTTAATTAATATCATTAAAGTAATAAATATTTATGTAAAAATCACAAATAATAAAAACGAATCATATTTTACGACCACGAGAAAAGAAAATGTCAATTTTTTGGAAATTGGTTTGTAAAAATAACTATATTCCACTAATACTAAATATTAAAAAAATAAATAAAATGAAGGTTCTATATTTGATAAAAATTAGTTCGAGAAATAAAAGCCTATATTCATACGTGAAATGAAAAACAGACGATGTTTATGAATGAGCTCTCAACTGTAAATACTTAACTAAATTAATAATACAAATTGTCGTATAACTCACATATTTAAAAAAAAAACACTTTTAATTTTGTTTTCTCGCTTTCGAGTTTTCCTCTTGTAGTCTTCATATATATGAAAATAAAACTAATAAAATAGGTTACTTGTTCTATAACAACGCTTAAAAAATCAACAAAACTGCATCAGGTTATAAAAAAATAAAATGCGAGGAGCATTGAAGTTAAATGAAGAACGCAAATAATACTAATCAAATTTATAAAAAAACTTTTTTGTGCTTATTTAAGAAAGTATAAAATATTTCTTATCATACTTATTGAGCCTTTAGTCATTAAATCGCCTTACTTTTGTAAGTCATATTTGATGGATACAAGTAATAAGTGTCAAGAGAAGTACCGAATATGTTTGTAACTGTTCAGAATGGAGTTTGATATGAGGCAAACTATTTAAAAAAAAAATTAGAGTCTTTGGTGGATTAGCTCTATTAGTTTTTTTTTTTAAAAATAATAATACTTTTTATTTATTGATAGATATTACAATCTGCCACATAGGTAATAGTGATGAATGATCTCATACATACTAAAATAAAATAAAATAAATAAATGAATAAAATAAATAAAATAAAAATAAATTAAAAAAAACTCTCTTAAAATAAACACAAACAAAAGAATAAACAAAATGAACATAATCAAACTATCTGTATGAAAAATAAATAAATAAAATAACATAATGATAAAATAATATAGTCTCTAGTCACATTTATACTCTAATATTCTATTGCAGTTTGGGCAATATTTTTATAAGATTTAGCTTTCTGTAAATAAATACTATAACGCCAAGATGCATAATTTAAGTTATAATAAATAAGATGAATTAAGATAAATATCTGTATTGTAGGAAGGACTATCTTAATAAATTATAAGAAAATGTATTCAACGTTTTATTTATTCATTTTCGATTATAAACGAATGTATTATATTTTAAAAAATATATTTATTCACAATTTTAACACTTTTTGAACTATTAAAAATTAATATTGGAAGAAGAAAGTTGACCGTATGAAGTAGATTGTAGAAAGATAGTCCGAGTGGCGGTCAATTAAGGCATCAAAATAGTAAAAGAAAACTATTGTTAACCAACGTTTCGCCCCACTCTGCAGGGCTTCGTCAGGGCTAAATGATAACAAGATACAAACATTGTAAGAAGTGACAAAACATTAATATAAATATTCAGAGCAATTAAGAAAATATGAAAAAAAAATGTTTTTTTTTTTTAAGTATGTAGAAGGAATAATTATAAGCATAAATTAAGGAAGTACACATATAGGTGGATTGGAAACTAGTTACTAATAAATAAAATGTGATAGATTTGTAAATTTCTGTATTTTCATATCTAGGTTAAACATTAATTAACAATAAATAGTTTTTATACTATTTTGGTTCGATTAAAAAAAATAGAGATTATGGTGGGTTGTCTCTATTACAGTTAGGGCAATATTTTTATAAGATTTAGCTTTCTCAAAATAAATACTATAACGCCAAGCTAGGTATATAATTTAAGTTACAATAAATAAGACGAATTAAGATTAGGAAGACTATATTAACGAAGGAAAGACTATCTTTAAAAAAATTAAAAAATGTATTAAACGTTTTAATTATTCATTTTCGATTATAAACGAATGTTTTATATTTTTAGAAATGTATTTATTTATAATTTTAACACTTTTAACTATTAAAAATTAATATTCGAAGATATTACGGAAGTAGATTGTAGGAAGAAGATCTTTGTCAGAGCTAAATGAAAAACAAGATTTTTCAACAATAATAAATAATTTTTTGTTTTGTTTATATAACATATACATAACTAGAAACTAGTTACTAATAGATACAGCTAGTATCTATTAGTAACTAGTTCTTCTTCCTTAAATTATTATTATCATTTCTTTTAAATATTGTATAGACAAAACAAAAAATTATTTATTTATTTTATTTTCGTATTTTTTCTGGATATTTATCTTATAATTTTGTCAATTCCTACAATGTTTGTATCTTGTTTTTATTTAGCCCTGAGAAAGTCTTGCAAAGTGGGGCGAAACGTTAGCTAACAATAAATAGTTTACATTCACTATTTTGGGCGTTTATTGACAACCACTTCCTAAGCTCTATTTTAAACGGTCAACTATCTTCTTCCAAAATAAATATCTAAACATTGCACCCTAAAATATCATACCCAAGAACAACTGTATGATAGGAACGTCGTTGGAAATGATTTCTGTTGTTGAACCGTTGGATAAATTATTTAAATTTACAATTTGTAATTTGTATTACATCCCTTCCCTATTTTGATAATCGCAGTATTTGAGTGAAAAATAATTCTATTTCAGTACGAGCAGCTCAGCTTGATATAGAATTCGGGCGCCACTTTTATTACACACGAATGTTTAATTTTATCCTTCCTTGTAGTTAGTGAGGCTAAGAAATAATTTTGTTATATATTTTTTTTAATTAATGCATACCATTAAAAAAGTTAATGCATACCAAAAATGGTTTACCAGACAATCCTCCGGGGCGTCTGAAAAGAAGCCTCGAGACCTTATATTGTGAAAAAATTTTCTCTACATGCTTGTACCTTACCATTATGATATTATTTAAAATTTACTTGATATTTTATGTAGAGTAGTAAATATCAATAAATAAATAAATTTAAAAAAATCAGCTACCACTGAAATATATTTTAACCTATTACAGAAACGATATGATATGGAACATGGAAATTTACATGATTCCTTCTAGCTGGAAATACTTAACGAACGCTAGACAATCCTGCTAGTAATACATTAATATCTTGGTTGTGATATTAAAATACGTAAACAATTATTACAAATTAATGGATTGAACTATAAATGTTCTATATGATAGATCTAATATTCATTTCTTCACATAAGAAACTTCAGGGTGCAGTAGTGATATAATGAAGAGTTTTCATGTCCTCAAGAGAACATATAAATTAGCGCCACCTGGCCTCGTTTCAAAAAAAAAAAAAGAATAGAAAAAAAAGGCCTGAAATTAAAATTCCACAAGGAAATGAATCACAACCTTTTAATCTCAAGTTGTAAAAATATTGAGTCAAATTAGCATCCAAGGATCCTTCTCAAGGAAACGTATTTCTGAATCGCTAGTCAAAAAAGAACAAACAGCTCTGTAGGATCCGGTGTAACATTCCGGGAATTTGAACTAGTAGCTCATCGAAAATACACTGAGATAAAATAGTTATGTAAATACGTTTCACAACTTTATTTTTTGCATAAAAGACTGATCTACACGACTGTAATAAGGCCAATCTGGACATATGGAGTTGAGCTTTAGGGCTCCACTAAACCTTCGAATTCCTCTCGTATTCAATCCTTACAATCCAAAATCCTTCGTAAAATCCTCAATGCTCCTTACTTTGTCACAAATAAAATCATACATAAAGACCTATATGTCCCCTATGTAACCAATCTAGCCCGAACCAGATATCACTCCTTCTATTGTAAACTCTCTAACCACTCAAACCCCTTAGTTTCTAATCTTGCATCCTCTTCCATTACTGACAATCCTCCGAGGCGCCTGAAAATGATTACATTAGCCACGAGACCAGCTAATGTAAAATGCCATTAGAGTGCTACCAATGAGTAGTTTCTCTACACGCCTGTATTACTCTAAAAAAATTTTCCATAGTCATGCCCTAAAAAAAAAAAAAACAACAGTTTTTTTAGAACAAACAATTTATTCAACCAATTATTAAAAGACTAAATTGGACAGAGTATAATTTGAGATTAACAACTATAAACATTACTTACAATTGTCTATTACAGTGCGTTTTACATTGCTGTGATACAATTATCTCATGGTTTGAGACAGAAATGAACAGGGGGAAATGGAAAAAGGTATATATGGGTTTCTTTTAATTTTTCAAAATCGTAACCGTTTTTTCTAGCAGGTAGTTAGTCTGTTATTTTTGTTTTGTATTTTCTCTATTTATATTTAATGTTGTTAACTATGTCTTATATGTTTATAAGATATGAATACAGTTTAAATTTTTTACATCGGATTTTTAGTTAATTTTTAGCACGATCCTCATATTATTCTATAATGATAATTTCTTTTATATTTCGCTTGAAATTTCTTTTCCCGGCGTATGAATTTTGGTGTATCAAATTCGAATTTAATTCGAATCAAATTTGTTCTGTTTCTCTAAAAAGTGTAGTAAGAATATGGTCAAGTTTTTTAAGGTTTTTGTTAAAGAGCTATGACTATATTCGTATTGATATCTGACATAATCTTTTTTGAGATTCTGTTTCCAAAATCAGTGAAAATTTTATTTTGTAACTAATAATAATTTTTTTTTCTTAACATCTTTATTGAGATTTATAACTGTACATAATAATACTTTTAGTACATTCTGTAAGTTTATAATAGATACAGGGATGTAGAGAAACTACCCATTGGTGGTACTCTAATAACATTTGTAAATTGGAAGGTCTCGAGGTCATCACCTTTTCAGGCGCCTCGGTTACATATAACTTTAAGCTCTTTATATGTGGTTTTATTAGTGACAAAGTAAGAAGCATTGAGGATTTTGGATTGTAAGTATTGGATACGGAAGGAATTCGAAGGTTTAGTGGATCCCCAAAGCTCGATTCCGTTTTTCCAGATAGGCCTTATTACAGTCATGTAGATCAGTCTTTTGTAATAGTTTGAAAATTTAGACCGTTTGTCTAGTCGGAATCAACGTGTAGTTTGTTAGTTTTCCAGTCTTGTGTGAGGATTTCAAGTTAGTCGTTTGTCCAGATGTAGTCAAAGGTAGCGGGATCTATTGTATAGGGGCAAGGGCAACATTATTATAGTATACTGTAGGACAATCGGTAGGTTTACGACGAAAGTGAAGGTAATTAACAATTATTAATTCTTAAAACATATTAACACTTTTTTTATGTAAAATATCATTAAAAAAAATAAATTTGCTTATAGTAGTTACTTGTATTAGAATTTCTCGAAAAATAAAAAAATCAACTTAATTAAAAATTGCAGCCAATGCCGAGAAGTAAACCGGGCTAGAATACCTTGCGCCTTAATCTTGATGTGAGAAAAATACTGTTTCAAGTTTTAAAATATTTACATATTAAATAAAAATAGATATTTTTCAAATGGATAATTATTAAAAATATACCTATCATATATTATATGAACTAATTTTTATTTATATTTTTCTATTGTTATAGTTAGTTTATGAAGTGGGGTAGCCACAGGGTAAAGTGCGTGGCTACTAACTCCAAGGACGTTAGTTCGAATCCGGGCAGAAAATTGTTTTCTGTTACTATGTAGTCGTGAGTCAATTCCTGTGGGCTCTGGAGCCCTCCTGGGATCCACCCAGCCTCTTAAATTGGGTAAAAATCTAGCCGTCGAGCGTGATTCTGACCAAATCACCTCCTTGCACAACCGTTGGATTAGTAACAGTACTTCTTTACAAAGTACTGAACCCCAGACCCTTCATGGGTTGTAGTGGTACAGATTTTAATTTTAATTTATCGTTAGTTTATCTAATACTATTCTATACATGCTTTCTAGTTTTCTCCAGTTAGCTCAGTCATTATCTTTTGTCTTTTGTATATTGTCTCTCTCTCATCATTAACCTTGTCCGGTCAATGCGAATAATGATTTTAAACCATTGGAAAAATTGAAAAACACTCTTAGTTGTTTTTTCGGGGGTAATTTTTGGTCGTTTTTGACATACAAAGGGGATTATCTACAGGTTACCAACCAATTTTAACCATCAAGTTTTCATTTCGTGAAACCACCACAGAAATAATTATTACTTTTATTTTTGTAATTTATGGTCGTTTCTATGCAATAATATCTATGTAGTAAATTTATTATTTTATAATTTAAAATATGAATGGTCACATATCCAAAATTTCTCCCAAACTTTTCACCTTTTTGTTTGTTACGGTTAAATTTAAATTATTAAAAATAATCGAGGGATAGTAATAATATAATTTGACTAACAATCGGAAACAACAATAAAGAGGAATATTAAAAATGTTATTATGAGAATATTAAAATTTGATATAATTATAGAAAGCTAAAGACATTTTGTAAAAACTATTAAACTATTATGTTATACTAAAATTACATAAACAAATTTCTATAAGATGAAACCCCCGAAATGTAATAATACAACTTCCTCAAATCATCTATCGTTTGTAGTTGAAATATATCAATCCCATTAATATATTTCATTGCTTGGAAAATTCTTTCCTAGAATCCTAATATATTTTGGGAATTCAAGCAATATATGATAATTTAGATTATTAATTTTGAATAGAATTGTCATTTATCAGTACCACATATATGTTTATGTACAATATATTCAATAATAAGAGTAATAAATATAATCATATTGATGTTAATTTTATAAACTAAATATCACCCAATTCTAGCCATGGGTGGGAGTCAAGTTTTCATTTCGTGGGACCACCACTGAAATAAAATCAAACCCTGTGGGCAAATTTGAACCGGTGCTACTGCAGTTCTGAGATTGTAAAGACTATTACTTATGAGCTCGGCATGTTCGTATAATTTTCATACGAAAACAGTTGAACTTATTTGGACGTAACATGTTTTCCTTCGTCCTAATTTTAAGGGTTCAAGCTATATTTACCTACAACCCAGCGCGTCGAAACGAAAGGGTGAAGAATAAAAAACCTAATATTTCGAGAAGGAAATTTCAAACCCTATTTAGATCAAACCAATAGTTGTTATTTAGTTCCGCTAAAAGGTTTAAAGATAGATCTGATTTTTCTTAAAATATATTAGTCAAAATCAGATCTATTGCACATAAAAACTGCAATGAATGTAATTAATCTTCGTTTTTTGTCAGTAATTAATCTTTAATTAAACATACCTGTAATTTTTATGTTTTAAAAAACAACTTAGTATAGTTATTCTTTATAATCGTGGAACAATAGTCGTGTCGAAGAAGCACCAGTGACCCAAATGCTCCTACTTTTAGCCCAAGAGAACGCTATAGACCCTTCTGAAAACGTAGCCAGTAATATATTTCCCACTTGAGCTTGGAACTGGTTTGAGTAGTTTATTTGTCATTCTCGACATTTAAATATACAGCTTTCAGGTGGCAAATTATTATGAAAACAAACCTCACACAAATACAAAATACTTACGAAGTATATATATAAAACCCTAGAGGTTCATTGTTGACAGTTCAGAAATGAGCTTCCCCCCCTCCCAAAAAAAAGTGCATTATTTAGTTTAAAGTTTAAAGCTAAGATTAACCTGTACAAAAACTAAGACAAAAACAGTTTTTAACACCGATGGAAAAATCGTTTATTGAAACTATATATAT
>NW_027107458.1:1129088-1137180 GCF_000696795.3 Halyomorpha halys | reverse complement strand
TAAGAATCAGTCGTTTCGGTTTTTTTTTTTTTGTTGTGGCAATGCTCTACTTAAATAGAGTATTTGCGGCTTAAGCGCACTTAATCTGCCTCTACTGGCTCATTACCAGTGACGCGGTGAGAGGGATACGCTGGGATCTCAAAGAGCCTTGCTATACCCTTGGTAGAGTGGGATCTAGGATCCTCAGGTCGTTATAGTAAATACTACATATAAATGTGACAAGTGATAATTTTTATTTCATTATTATAAATATTTTGTTTTGTATTTATGTACATAATTTCATTTTTATTCTTCTTTTTATATATATTCAGAGAGATTTTATTTATTTGTATGTATTATGTTTTTTTCATTTATTTTAGTATGAATGTTATCAGTTATCACTGTTACCTATTGCCCCAGATTGTAATATTTTATAAATATATTAATTACATCACACCAATCTCTATTTGGTGTTGTGAAGAGAACAGAAAACCATGTTAAAGTTCAACAAAGTTTGCAAAATTTACAGATTCACAACTTTGGCTTTGTTCTGAAGAAATGATCATAAATTTGAATTCAATCATTCGTTTCAAAACATTGGTGAGATCTCCCGGAGTAATTTGGGCTATGAAACCCATGGGGTGAGCCGATCGCCCGAAAATTCACTACATACTCTGGACGCACAGACTAAACACACTGACCTCCTTGTGGCCAGGTAGTGGCAGCTAAAAGGTCTGCCAAATACATGAGTCAGTATAACTACTCTACTATTTTTGTCTTATTTTTTTTATCTCTTTATTTGATTTTTTTCTATAGATCATCCTTTCGGTATGTAATATACTTATGCGATGAGAATAAAATCTGCAGGATGAGCCGTTATCAGAATATTGTTATATTCAGAAAATCAGTATTTCGCAAGACTAAGCGAAAGTAGTTGATAAAATTTGTACTGCACCATGTTAAAACGTATTCTAAACTTTTCTCTAACTGAAATCATTTGCACAAGCCGTTTTCAAAATATAGCTGTATAAGCAAAATACGTTTCCGTATGCGTGAGAAGAAGCAGTAAATGGTATCTACCACATTTATATAGTCATGTCAATTCACAAATATTTCCCTAAATATGTTGAGCCATATTTCGAATATAGATGGACCAAAGAAAACGAACATAGTATGCATAAGAAGACCAAAATAAACGAAAATTAAAAGAAAATCGTGTTACATTAGTCTGGAACCTACCAATTGAACCAACTAAAATTTAAATAAAACTAACTACTGACCCACTCAATTTCTAAAAAATTGAATAAATTATGTGATTGATTATGCCTGACTACAGATATACACGAAATCAAACAATTAGGTCATTTCATATGAAATATCTGTTTTTATTATTTAATAAATTCAAAAACCCTCCAATCCCACATCACTACCCTTGAAGAATGGTGCCGAAATTGGAGGATTAAAATTAATTCCAATAAATCCCACAAAATCACATTTACCCTTCTTCGTAAACCAATATACCATTCCTTTCATAGAAAACTTCCCAACCACCCAAACTCACTTGTTTCTAACCTGGGTTCTCCTTCATTACCTAATAATCCTCCTAGGCGTCAGAAAAGAAGATGGGCTCGGGATCTTCTCCTCTAGAAATGTTGTTGAAGTTCTTTCAGTGGGTAGATTCTCCACATGTTTTTATCATGTCACTATCTGACCTACAGCAAATTTACTTGTTGTGTATATGTTATACAGTTGTAAATAACAATAAATAAATGATAAAAAAAAAATTAAAAGTGGACATTTGTTGTTTATTACATTTGTTGTTTGTTGTTGTTGTTTAGGCATGCAGAATATAATGAGTCGTTATTAATCTGATATTTTTTTGATAATATTTACTATCATTACAATTGATTCCACACTGTTTTGTATGCCATCAAATTTGACATGGGGACATGCGATTTTCGAGTAATTTTTTTTTCCATGAGTTTAAACTTTTACACTCGGCAGCTTATGCTGCCAGAGACATTGCCACATCGTTCGTGGAAGGGTATTGTGACGAACGGATAATTCTCCGGTAGTTTGAAAATTTTTTGGCTGGTGACGGATTTGCATAAACAACTGCAGGCAAGGCAAAGCTTATTGTAGAAAAAACCCTTAGCTGTACAACTGAATACAAGTGTAATAACAACAGTTTCTCGACACTTGAAGACCATGGGTAAAGTAGAAAAGGTAAATATGTGAATACCTCATCAACTCAATGTGGGGTAGCAGCTGAAGCACTGTGATATCTCGAAATTATTATCAGGCGTGATAGAAAGTGGATTATTATATTTGACAACAGGCATCGGTCAGATCATTGGTTAAATGTCGGTGAAAGACCAGGACAACATCGCACAGCAATGTTATTAACAGAATGCATAAAAATCTTCCTCAAAACTTGTTAAAAAACAACCTAAATTGGTTAATTGGGAGAGAACACTACTCTTACACAACTACAGATCTCATGTTTCACGACAGAATGTGAACACACTAAACGAGCTCTGATACGAAGTCCTTCCACACCCACCTTATTAACCAGACTTATCTTCAATAGATTCCCATCTGTTCAGAAATTTGAACAACTTCCTTCTTTTTTTTTTTTAATTATTTATTTATTGTAATTTACAACTGTACAAAATAATACAATAAGTAAATATGTAGTAGGTTTCATATACACTTGAAAATCTTAGGAAGGAACCACCCATTGGTGGTACTTCAAACATTAATTTAAACTAGAAGGTCTGGTGGCCATCTTCTTTTCAGACGCCTCGGAGGATTATCAGGGATTGTTAAGGATGAAAGATTAAGAATTAATGGGTTAGGATGGTTAAGGAGTTTGGAATAAAAAGAAACATATCTGGTTTGGGTCAAATCTGCAACGAATGGGATGTTAAGGTCTTTATGAATGAGTTTATTTGTGACGTAATAAGGAGGATCAAGGATTTTACGTAGGATTTCGGATTATAACGATTGGATGCGGGAAGAATTTGATGGTTTGGTGGAGCCCCAGAGCTCAATTCCATATGTCCAAATTGGTCTGATTATTGTAGTGTATACTAATATTTTGTAGTGAATGGGAAGTTTAGAGCGTTTGTCAAGTAAGTGTTGTACCAATCGGAATCTACGAGCAGTTTCTTGTCGTTTCAGTCTTGTGTGTGGATTACAAGTAAGTCTCTTGTCAAGATGGAGTCCTAAGTATCGAATCTGTTCAACAGGCGAAACAACTTCCTTAAAGTTAAAATTTTGACAATCATTTTAGATGAAAATGGCAATTTCTTGCTTCATTTTTTCACGAAAACATATTTTTTTCAGTTTTTTTTCTCACCCTTCTATTAATATTAATCGAAAACAAAATCATTTTTTTCACATTTTGAATTGAAAAGTCAATTTTTTTTTTTTGTACCCTTCATTAAAATAGAATTAGCACTTCATACTTATATATACCGACATATATTTTTACCGAGTCTTCTCCTTTTGATTGCCTTATGGCTTTATAAGATATTGGTTAAGAAAAGTTGAAAACACGTTGGGGAAAAAAATATAGAAAAGGAGAGTAAATCTTTTGAATAAAAATGCTTTGATTTCATGAAGTTGTTTTAATAGATAATCTTTCCAGTGAAACGATCCAATAGTACCTTAGTGCCTAAAACGTTGAATATATATATGAAAATTGTCACTGTTGGTCGAATTTTTTTTACAGATTCTAATTTTTTTCCAAATATACAAAAAAAAAATTTTTAAATTAAATTAGTTTTGATTAGAGAAGATGGTCGGGGGAGGGGATGGGGCGGTGGTGTGGTCAGCAAAGACAAAAAAAAAATTATTTCTTATGCCTAATTTACTGGCATAAATAAACATTTTTTTGTTTATTTATGTTTTTCTTTGCTGACCAAACCCCCCGACCATCTTTCCCAATCACTAATATACGGTCAACTCATTATAAATTAGTTTTGACGACTAACACAATACGTATTGTTCTAATTTTTTTAATTGAACGGAATAAAACCATTTTGTATAAACCTGTCTGTTCCCATACACAAGCACTTTCATAATATCTAAGGGAGAATGAAGCTGTATGGGTATTCGTGATCTTTAGTTTAACATTTTAAAGCGTGCTAAATGGAAAAACTCATACTAAAAAGGATAAATAATTCCTTCTTTTACGATATAACATATAACATGGTCTATTAAATGGAGAATGATGTCATACAACAGACCAACTGAGCTCGTCACCATTTTGTTGGTTTTCGTATTAGGTTACTTGCTCGTAGTATGTGTTAGTATTGTTTTGAATGTTTTTATAACTAATAAAGGGACGGATGACAGTAATAATAATGTAATGACAGTTGACAATTAGCTCACCTTGATTCTCTTCCTTACCATTTAGAAGTTCAACAAGGCATTCGGTGGCCAAACTGTCACACAACTTCCTCTTTAGGCATGTTGTAACAAATTATTTTTATCGAAATTTAGAAGTAAGTAATAACAAGACGTTTTGGGAGGAAAGGTTATAAAACAAGTCACTCAGAAAATCCGCTAGGAGCTCTCATACATTTAACATGCCTTTAAATAGTGCTGCTTACAATCCTATACTTATAACATTTAACATGGTAAAACATTTTACATTTAACACAATATAATGAATACCATAGGATATTGAAAAGATATTCAAAGAAAATCGACTTCCTAACTCATAAGTGGCATTGCTAACAATCCACTGCATCCTAAATATAGACTGTTTTACAAGCCAGAGTCGAAATATAAAATGGCATAGATAATTATTTCTCTTGCTGATGTAAACTGTCACTACATAACAAATAGGACCCAAGGGATCCTAAAATTGGCCTGGCAGAGGACATCTTCCCGATTTAGCAACTCTTCGGGCTCTTCTATTGTAAAGGGCCACCATCAATTGTCGTTTTGAACCCAGTGGCGTCTTGTTAGTAGTTATAGCCACTTTTTTAAAAGTTATTTTTGTATATCTAGGTCACTTGTTTAAAAAGCAGTTTAATTATGGCTTGTTGTTTTTTGATAATGTCATCGGAATATTTTAGTATCATATAAGAAAAATAAAATAGCTATGACTTATATTTTAAAAATTTTAAGGGGGGGATATAACACTTTATAAAAGCCCCGTTTACACGAAGACAGACATCTTTCATAGTAGTACTGCCACAACAATCCTATTATATAAAAATGGGTTATAATTTCTTTTATTACATGTTATTCAAATGACAGTTTAACATTTTGAAGTACTCAACATCGATCATAAACGAAACTAATACATTTGTATATTTTTCATAGAACGTGATTTGGGATATGCACAAATTTTTTTTGCATTAGTTTCTTTCGATACCACATTACTTAAATACGACGTGTCTATGTTTTACACAGGAAATGAAAATATCGTGTTTGGTATCTGTAGTATATGGCCGTCCATTAATGATTTTTTATTTTATTTTTAGAGAGAAAATTTAAATATGTAATGTTTAACACAAATCTAAACCATTTTTCATACGTTCATGGAATAATATACGACCTACATTAAACGACACTAAATTTTGGATAAGTTAATTTAATTTAAATTTTCTCGTTGGACAAACGACTGACATGGAATCCTCATACAAGACTGAAAAGACAGGAAACTGTTCGTCGATTTCGACTATTACAACATTTACTAGACAAACGGTCCAAACTGCCAATCCATTACAAAAGACTGATCTACATAACTATTATAAGGCCTATCTGGACATACGGAATGAGCTTTGGGGCTCCACTAAACCATCAAATTCCTCCCGAATCCAATCCTTATAGTCCAAAATCCTTAATGCTCCATACTTTGTCATGAATCAAATTCGATTTGGTCAGAACCAGATACCAAACCTTGCATAATAAACTTCCCAACCACCCAAATCCTCTCGTTTCTAACCTGGCTTCTTCATTACCTAATTCTCCTCCTAGGCGTATGAAAACAAGATGGCCTTGAGATCTCCTCTGGAAATGTTATGGGAGTTCTATCAATGGGTAGATTCTCCACATGTTTGTATTATGTCATTATATCACAAACAGCAAATTTACTTGTTGCATATATTTTATATAGTTGATAACAATAAATAAATTATTAAAAAAAAAAATGTTTCTCGTAAATTATAATAAAAGGAATACAGGTAAAAATTAATTCTTTCTTGTCTTTTTAAATAATATGTCCAACAATTGTTTCCTTGTTTAAATAGCTTATATAACATTCTAAATTAAGATTTGCTGATTTAGAATTAACTAAATTAAGATGTACGATTATCTGTGAGGTTTGCACGTTGCTGTCTGACTAAAAGTACATCTGTCAGAAGGTTAATATGGTGACTAATGAAGAAGGGTAACCCGTTCCAAATTGGTGGAGGAGTGTAAGGTTAATTTGAACTCTCTCTCCTTGGCCAACAAGGTGTGGGTGGAATGGGTGCCTGGACATAAAGGCATTAAAGGAAATGAGAGAGCAGACTACCTAGCAAGGAAAGGATCTGAGCATGTTCCTCTCACACCTGACCCCATATGTGGAATTAGTCTCAGCCATGCGAAGAGACATATCAAAAAGATCGCTGAGAGCAAGGCTGGGTTACTCTGGAGAAATACCAGAGGGATGGAACAATCAAAAATGTTCCTTAAAGGACCCTGTCCGAAAAGAAGCAACTGCCTTCTAAATATGGATAGGGGTATCCTAAGATGGGTGACAGGACTATATACAGGACACTGTCAGTTAAATAAACATCTCTATAAAATGGGACTGACAGAGTCCCCTATCTGCAGGTTCTGCAGAAAGGAGGAAGAGACTGCCTATCACATCATGTGTAAATGTGATGCAGTGGCAAGAACGCGATTCCTCATCTTTGGTAAGGATTGTATCTTGGATCCCAAACTTTGCGAAACTGTGGATCCCTATACAGTATCCAGATTTGCAAAGGCAATTGGCCTGTTTTGAGCAGAGGAGGGACGGCGTACAATAGGCCCTCTGAGGCCGCGGTGCTTCTTGGCCGGTTTGAAAAAAAAAAAAAAAATAAAAAATAAAGAAGGGTGGATAAAAAAAAAATCGAATGAACTATAAAATTTTCAAGTTATGTTATTTCTGGGAGTAAAAAATATTTGTAAAAAAATAAATGATATAATATTACATATCGATTAATCGATTTTAACTTAATATCCTACATACGTCCTCTAGTTTTGTGTAAATTAGTGGACTCCTGTTGAAGTTATTTTTATGATTTTTGAAAAACAATATTAAGGCAAGAGATTACAAAAATCATGACAAAAAAAAAATTTATTTTTCCGTGGTTAAAAATAAATAATGAAAAATGTTTCTCTATTAAAGGATATAAATTTTTTGTATTTCAAGAATAAAATAGTTTAACAACAGATAGTGCAGCCGATCGAAAAAAATTGGGAGATCTTGGAAGAGTTTTTTCGGTACAAATTCGCTGTCTCAATTTTTTATTTTTTGTGCTTTTATTCAAAGCAATACTCATAAAATTGTTTAATAATTTATATTTATTATTTCTAAGATTGAGAACTGGTAATTTTATTTCAGATAAACAAAATTAAAGCTTCTTCAGATAAAGATTTTTGAAAATTCGGCATTTAATGAGAATAAAAACTATTAGATATTAAAGAGCACTTAATTATACGTTGTTTTACTAAGTTTAATCAAAATCGGTTTAGCTGTTTTCGAGAAAACCGAAAAAATGCGAGAAATCTATTTCATCGAAAAAGTTGCTGATATATTCCAGGCATGTAATCGTCTTAAACATGTAATTTCAGTTTTGTACGAATAAGCTAAAAAGTTTTTTTTTATTAATATCTTTATTGAAATATACAACTGTATATTATATCATATATTCAGTAAATTTGATCTTAGTTACAATGGAGTGTTAGATTTTTAGAGAAACTACCCACTCTATTGACATTTTACATTAACAGGTCTCGTGGTCAGCTTCTTTTCAGGTGCCTCTGAGGATTGTTAGGAATGGAAGAGGATGCAAGGTTAGAAACTAGGGGGTTTGAGTGGTTAGGGAGTTTATAATGGAAGGAG
>NW_027107458.1:1120906-1128112 GCF_000696795.3 Halyomorpha halys | reverse complement strand
AAGTACCACCAATGGGTGGTTCCTTCCCAAGATTTTCAAGTGTATATGAAACATACTACATATTTACCTGTTGTATCATTTTGTACAGTTGTAAATTACCATAAATAAATAATAAAAAAAAATGGGATTATTTGAATTTATTTTAATCCTCCAATTTTGGCACCATTCTTCAAGGGATACAATAAAAGGATCATTGTTCACTGGCAATAGACATAAGTCATTGGCATACGTGGTGAGGATAGTGTGAGGATGGATTGGGATGTCAGCTGTATAGACGGTGCAGATAGCTAAAAAGTAAAGTTAGAAAAAAAAAAGAAGATAGATAAAAAATAGCAATCCTACATTTCAAGAATCGCTTTTGAAAGTTGACTGATTATTCGATGACGTATTTCAATATTTCTCATCGTCATTAACATTACACTTTATTGTAATTTCTTCAAACTTCATTAAATTGATTTTTCTTGCAGTAAAAAGCTCAAAATGTGTATAATAGTGATATTCAAATAGTCTGGAAGAGGAAAAATGATTATTTTTAGAACAAAATAAACTTTCAGTCTAGTATACTTAATTTTCTTTATTTAAAGTAATGAACTATCTCACCAATGAATATAAAATAATTTAATAATTATTATTTTTTATGACTGAAAATTATCGGATTTTCTTTCTCTTACCTAGATATGAAATATACAGTAAGAGGAATGTCATCCTGAACAATAAAGACTCTAAACTAGCATGGACATTGTGCAAGAAGTATTTAACTAAAAAGTTATTTATTATACGTAAATCTTTTTTTTTTTAATATTGTCTAAAAAATAAATATTTGGAAAGTGCTGCTCGTCCTAGAGAATACATGCCCTCCTGTCAGCCCTGACTTGCCAAAAGAGCGTATGTTACCTGACAGAATGAGTTATAGACCTGTCAGTCAATTTCAGCTCAATATGGCTATTTAAAATTTCTATTTCTAATGTATTTCAACGTGGATTTCTTAATTTTAAATAAATACATGAATTATTCGCGAACGGTTCATCTCTACCGTAAGTTTCCATAGTTAAAAGTTTAGGAGTTTTTTTAATTTTAAGATTTTTTTTAAATTTGTAATTTTAAGACTATTCTTGCAAATCTTGCAGTTCTCTTTAACTTCAAAATAACCTGTTATTACTCTATATTTCTTTCAAGTTAAGACTTAATATTTCCAAAAACCATTTATTTTTCTGGTACAATGTTTTTCCTTCAACCATTTTCGAAGCATTTTTCTAATCTGTCTTAATATAATAATATAATATAATAAGTAACATGAATTTCCAATTTTTAAAAAAAAATATGTTTTTCAGACATCCTTGAATAAGGCTGAATGAAATGTTTCCAAAATCCATAAATAATAATTACGAATAGGTCAAATAATTTCTCCAAGAATTGGTTGGTCGAAAATCAGTAGTATTTGTACCTTAGTTGTCTTTATAAACTAAATTATTTTAAATATAATTTTTTCAATTTCTTGAGACTAGTATTTATTTATTAAGTAAATCAGATGGTAGTTTAGTCTCAGCACCCTATATTATATCAACAGTCCAATGTTTCGGCCAATTCTGCCATCTTCAAATATAAATTCTCACCTCATATAAAAATTTTAAAATGTTTTTCAGGCTATTCTGTCCAGGTCATTAATTATAAGTCAAAATCGCCCTATTTTTTCAAAGATTTTAATTTTCGATTAATCTACACATTAGTTAGTTTCAGCGGTAGAAAGTTTTAAAAATTAATGAAGTTTTGAAAAAATAGGGTTATTTTGACTTATAATTAATGTCCTTGGTAGAATAGCCTGCAAAACATTTTTAAAATTTGATGTGAGGTGAGAATTTATATTTGAAGATTGTCCTTGAAGATTAAACAATGATACCATTTGATTTATTTAATAAACTAAATTATATTTATTAGCTACCATAAGTATCCAGTTTAGTTTTTATCCTACAAAGTGATAGTAAAATTCACTTGAGACCTAAGAAATTAAAATTAAGCTACTATTTCAAATTTTAACTCCAAAACTAGAATTCAAAATGGTGTATAGTTAAGTTTGTAAAACTTATTACTAGATTAAATGTTTAGATTTTGAATCAGTTTAAATGAAATCTCGTACAAAATATATTCCTGAAACTGAATATTTTATTTATTAATTGAAATTTAGAACTGTATAAAAAAAATACAATAAGTAAATATGACAAATGTTTTAAAACAACTGATAATCTTGGAAAGGTACCACCCAATGGTAGTACTTAAATCATTGATTTAACTTAGAATATCCCGTGGCCGTATTCTTTTCAGACGTAATAAGGAAAATCGAGGATTTTACGGGGGATTTGGGATTGTAAGTATAAGGATATGGAACGAATTCGATGGTTTAGTGGAGCCCAAAAAGCTCAATTCCTTATGTACAAAAGTGTCTGATTATCGTAGTATATAAGAGTTTTTTTATAGTCAAGTTGTGAGCGTTTGTTAAGTAGGTGTTGCTGTTGACAGATTCTACCAGCAGTTTCTTCTCATTTCAGTCTAGTATGACAAATCCAAGTATCTTGTCAAGACGGAGTCCTAAGTAGCGAATCTGATCAACTGGCGTTAGTGGGATATTTAAAAAAGATACTGCTATGCAGGAAAGTAGAGGTGTATGACCTAGAGTAAAGGTGATCAGATGCAATTTATTTTGATTCTTAATTTTGATACTTGTCTTGAATGGATGTTATGTATGACTGTAGAATTTGTGATCCAAAAGCAGGCTCATTGCATATGAACATTATACCTTTGTCGTCAGCATATATTGTTGGGTGGGTTGGGATATCAGATGTATCAACCGTATAGAGAATGGGACTCATAATACTACCTTGAGGAACACCGTTGGACTGAGAAAAGAGAGATTAGTAGGCTAGGTTATGATTTACTTTAAAGGTTCTATCAGAGAAGTAGGAGCGGATCAAAAGAAAATATACAGGGGGAAGGAATTGAAGAAGTTTATATAGCAGACCTGGATGCCAGACTCGATCAAAAGCTTGTTCAATATCGAGGAAGACTCCCGTGCACTACATACCGCGCTCCAATGTGGAAGATATGACATCAACCACTCGATGACTCTGTTGTATGGTAGAATGGGATGTTCTAAATCCACTCTGGTGGTCAGGAATAACATGATATGAGTCAAGGATTGGATAGAGGCGTTTTAATAAGAGTTTTTCTAGGATTTTGCCCATAATGGGCAGGAGTGAAATAGGATGGTAGAAAGATGGATAAAAACATGCACCAATCATTTTGGAAAGGTTATCCCTGAGTGTTTTAGCAGTTTCAAAAAAATATCATTTCTGCTATCCGAGGTCTTAAAATTAAAAAAGCTAAAGATAAATATGATTGAAACTGAAATTAAATTTACATTATCAATATAGTCTGAAATAAGAAAAAAAAATTATTATATGGTTACCAAAACAGTATAATTCAACAATAATTTTAAACCAAAAAAGAATTCTTAGTTACTCTCTTCAGCGGAATATTCGATCCTATCTTCAGGTTCTTTAATTTTAAGACCTCGGATAGCAGAAATGCTCTTTTCCTTTTTTTATGTTATTTTATTTTTATACCAGATCGGCCTGGTGGGCCTTACATGGTTGATATAACTTATATTATATATATTTTTTAACAGTTGATTATGAGGGGGTATAGTCATACAAATGGCACCCCTAACTATATAAAATGTTCTTATTGAAAGAAAAAAAAATAAATAGATAAGAATAATGCTTTTTAATAAAGGAGGAAAGTAAAATTAATAACAAAAAATAATGATATTGGTACACTTAAATAAAACAAACAATTGTCTTCCAATAGTAAAAAGAAACAAGTTAATTTTAAAAATGGAAGAGAGAAAAAAAATAATAATAAGTAAATAGAGGTAGTGTGACTATGAATTAATTTTATATTTATAAAAAAATTATAAAAGAATGTCGTGCAGCAGTCTGGGCTTCAATCTTCGGGTTGAGGTTGGGTTTTCCAGGTTGTAGGTCACTGCTCCTTAAACTGTCGACCACTGGGAACTTCATGATCCGTTTTTTGATATAATCATCTATTGACTCTATTTGTAATTCGCAATGTAATTGGCTATTTCTTATGAACCAAGGAGTATTAACTTAGGACTTTATTTCGAAAAGATTGTAGTTTTTTTTTTCTGGTTTTAGTTTGGAATTTCATATTTTCTTGAAACTGCTAAAACTCTCAGAGATAACCTATCCAAAATGATTGGTGCAAGTTTTAACCGAATTTCACTTCTTATTAAATACATTTTTTTCATTGTTTGCTCCTTTTTAATTAATATCATTTAAAGCTACATATCATCCTACTTGTCAACATTATTCAATAAATCCCTTTTAAAATAGGTTCTACCAGATTACCAGAGGAAATATCAAAAATATAGTTTTAGTAAGGAATGACCCATAAAGTAATGTTATATAAAATGTAAAATTGTACTGGTATGATATATCCCAATTAATTTTTTCCTAGACAATTAGAGACAATAAGGAAAGTTATGAAAAATTGGAAAAAGTTCCCAGTCCGGAAGGGCTACTTTTTTTTAGCTATTTTCTCAATTTTTATTGCTTCGTTGATTGGACTAATTCTATTTTTGAACCTATATTCTAACAAAGAAATCATATAATTCATTATTTTATGATTGAAAATATTGCAATCATTTGATATTTATTTGTTTTATTCATAATTGTAATAAGAATAATAATAAAATATAAAAAAGTTATACTATGAGAGCAGTTTATATTAACCGGACCGGACCACTATTCGGCGATGTTATTCGTTACTATTAGATCTTGGCGTACAATCAAGGACCGACCGCTAACATATTTTCCTTCACCTAGCCTTCGTCTTCTCAACGTATGGTCTTCAGTCATCAAGGTTGAAAAATATTTCGATGCCTCGTCATGGGTGTATAATACAATTATTTTTTATCTTAATTATTTTAAATTAGTAGTAATATTTATAATAATAATAAGTATAAAGGCTGAAATTTCGATGCCAAACTACTGAACCACAAAATCTACATCAGTCAGTTGAAATCCTCCCATCTACGTTTTGGTCTACCCTCGGACGTTTACCCGTTGGTTCAGTATTAATCCGTTAGTTACTAAGTACCACACCTTATACGTCCATCTTATTCGCCGTAATGCTAATAACTATAGAAGTTCCCTCAATTCAGTGTTATGTGACCTTCTAAATTCTCCGGTTAACTCAGCCTTTTTCTGTCTGAATATGTTATGTAATACTTTATCTTAGAAAATCTTAATACACTGTTCTTCTCTAAGAGTAAGAAGCCACATTTCAACAGTAGGAAAGATAATAAATTTTTAAATAATTTTAACATTTTTAATGCGTCAGCTAAGCTATTTCTAAATTGGAAAATAACAAGCATTTTATCTCAGTTTTATTTCCTTAGTTTTTTCTAGTAGCCATAGAACCTAAATACTGATAGTACAAGAGCCGGGAAGAAAAAAAGCCAGTTATCTCATCCCAATTTTTGATTACTTTAATGGAAACTAGGTATAATTACAAGTCAAAAATGATGAGTCTGAGATTATTTAAAGGAGAGTAGATGTGCTAAAATATTAGCCCTAAAACAGCTATTTACGTTCAATAGTTCTCGAGATATAATTTTTTAAATAGCAAAGTTTCTTAATAGTTCGTGAATTTATATCTCAAAAACCATTTGTTGTACAGATCTCTATTAGCACTCAAATTAAAGCTAGTTTAATGGACTATAAAAAAGTTTATGAGCTTTAGCTTCGTAGGAATAGTAGTTTTCATGATATTTGTCGAATAATAAGTTTGATTTTCGAAAATTTCATTTCAGAAACCATTAGACGTACAGATGTCTGCCAGCGCTCAAATTAAAGCTAGTTAAATTTGCTACACAATAGTTAATTAAGTATATCTTTGTAGAAGTAGTAGTTTTTATTATATTTGACAAAATATTAATTTCTAGTAGTTCCAATAAAAGGTCGGATTTTTGAAAAAATATATCTCTAGATCCATAAGACGCACATATGTCTGCCAACACTCAAACTAAAGAGAAATTAAACTTACTATAATGTAGTGTATGACACTTATCTTCGTATGGGTAGTAGTTTTTATGATATTTACACATGAATATGAAATTGGCAAATGAAAATTTGTCCGAACAACTATAAATCAATTTATTTTAGCAAATTTCATGTAAACTATTACTCCTACGAAGATAAACATCATAAAATAATTTATAGCTCATTAACTAGCTTTAATTTGAGTTCTAATAGAGATCTGTACGACAAATTGTTTTAAGATATAAATTTTTCAAAATAAATTCACTAATTGATTTTCAGTACGTCCCAAGCAACATTTTTATAAAATATTGCTTTTTAAGAAGTTATATCTCAAAAACCATTTGATGTACAGATGTCTATTAATGCTCTAAAATTAAAGCTAGTTTAATGGGCTATAAATTATTTTATGATGTTTATCTTCGTAGGAGTAATAGTTTGCATAAAATTTGCTAAAATAAATTGATGTATAGTTGTTCGGACAAATTTTAATTTTCCAAATTCATATTCATATGTGAAAAAACTACTACTCCTACGAGGATAAGGGTCATAAACTACTTTATAGCAAGTTAAATTTCCTTTATTTTGAGTGTTGGCAGACATGTGTGCGTCTTATGGATCTAGAGATATATTTTTTCAAAAATCCAACATTTTATACGAACAACTAGAAATTAACATTTTGAGAGTTTATTTTGTCAAATATAATAAAAAGTACTACTCCTACAAAGATAAATTGACTATTTTGTATTAAATTTAACTAGCTTTAATTTGAGCGCTGGCAGACATCTGTACGTCCAATGGTTTCTGGAATGAAGTTTTTCATTAATCACACTTACTGCCCAAACAACTATAAACAAAATTATTTTAGCAAATATCATGTAAACTACTATTCCTACGAAGGTACAGGTCATGTACTTCTTTATAGTACATTAAACTAGCTTTAAATTGAGTGCTAATAGATATCTGTACGTCACATAGTTCCTGAGATATATAATTCTCAAAATAAATTAACTAACTACTAATCTTCCAGTAGATTTTTAAGAAATTTTGCTTTTTAAAAAGCTATATCTCGAGAACTATTGGACGTAAATAG
>NW_027107458.1:1114132-1115392 GCF_000696795.3 Halyomorpha halys | reverse complement strand
AGGCAGATAATATGTTAGCATCCAAAAATGGAATACCTGATGCCAATGGAAGAAATGAGTTTAAAGGTCATCTTAGCAGAGACAATTTGGATAATTTCACTCTGCCTACTGCAATCAAGACAGAATCATCAGGAATTCCAACAATACCACCTCAGAACACTAAGACCACCCCTGTTCAAACCAGTGGGCAAACCAACATGGAAAATGTGCAGAAAGGAACCAAAATTGTTGAGATCATCCATCGCAACACTATTTCCATCAGCCATGAACATGGAAATATTCAAACACAAAAGGACTCTCCAGTTCCTTATCCATATCCTCAAGGAAGTTCATTTCCACTAGCTAGACAGTCTCAACAGACTGTTTCAAAAGCAATAACACCAGATATTCAGTCTACCCAAAGGACTCCTTCAGCAATTGAAATGAACTCTTCAAAACTTCAGGTGCAATGTAAAACTGCTTTCCCCAATTCAGAATATAGGGCACCAGTATCTGCAAATCTTAACAGCCATGCTATATCGGGAACAGCCCTTAACAGTATGCTCTCACAACAACCTTCTAAGGACCAAAATCCAGATAACATATTTTGGTACAGTGCGAAACTGAGCCTTATCTCCTTCTGTATGAAAACGATTGTGAACAAGGAACTTACACCACCACTTCTATTACTGGACGAGGTTGGAATCATCTTGGTGGGCGGCGCAAAATCATCAGTCGGAGTCTTAGGAACTCAACCATGCCATGCAGAGCAGATCCAGCTTCAAGCAAACTCGGAACATTTAGAAGCACTGTCAAATGCACTGCGTTTGACTATAACATCACTGCATGTGATACCAGAACCCAGAAAACCTCCTGATAGATGACCATAACTTTTTGCAACGGACTGAAACTTTGGTTGACATTAGCGTTTGTCTTGGTATTTTCTTGTAATATTTTGTTGTTAATTTTAGAATTAATCATTCAATTTATTGTTGTTATTACATAGGTTATAAACTTCTGTTTTCAGCACAGTTTTTCAAGAGGTGAAACTTTATTTTGTAGTTTATTCTGTTTACTAGTTATTTACTTTGAATTTGCTGTGTTAACACATACACATAGGGTGTGCATTTATTTTCTTAATTTATGTATCAATGTTTACTATTTCCTATTTTTTATACATGATTTATAGAGTTTATTTCTATACATATAGTTAATTATTATGTTTGTTCATTATTATGTATAAAGTCATTTCATTTATCTTTCTGTATTGCTCTTACATGA
>NW_027107458.1:1112860-1114082 GCF_000696795.3 Halyomorpha halys | reverse complement strand
AAGGTTTTGAAACAGCCGCCATTTTTTATCCCCCCTACCTATACTTGGAAGACTCATCAATTTTGACTAGTAATTATACATAGTTTTCATTAAAGTAATCAAAAATTGGGGTGAGCCTTTTTTTCTTCCCGGCTCTTGTTCTAATATAAGAAAGAGTATTGGTTGGTCTCATGGGTAACAGAAATAATGGCCTATATAGTGAGTGACGTCTTTGCCACCACGGTCACGTCTTCTTCACTCTCCGCGTCCTGGTTCAGCTGTTGGCGAAATGGTGAAAGCCATGAAATCTTCGTCCGGTGTCAGAAAGACGTGTCTATTCCTCAGAGGTTGACCAGCATGTCCTGGACTCTGGCGTGATTCTAGGGACAGGCCAGGTCCTAGCTTGCTTGGTGCATAGGCTGGGGCGGCATTGCAGTCGCAGACGCACCGGCGTTTTCGGTGTCTTCCGGTGTCTACGACAAGGGGGCATCCGAAAATGAGACCCCCCCCCAACCCCGACTTTATACAAATTCAAATAAGAACTGGAAAATTCGGATTATGTAAATCCGACAGTGCTAATTGTTTTTTGTTTTTTTGCAACATTAACTGATACGAAAAATCTATAGAAACATTCTTGAAGAAAATATTACCCTCTTCAATTTTTTACATAAAATGTTTTAAGCTATTACTAGTCGTTTTTAAAATATAAGTTAAAAATTTAAAACAAGATCTCCCTGCTCTCCTGTCTTTGGCTGTATACCATTATCCCAGGACTTTTAGTATTTTCAACTTCTTATGTTCACATTATTAAAAAAAGAAATAAAAAAAGTAGGCATTATCTTTTAGGATATTTAATGTTTAAAGCAAAAAATGATAGAGAATTAATAGCAATTAAAAAAAAAAAATACAATATCAACTACAAATCACGCTTTTAGTCATTCTAAACTTTTTTTTTAATGCCCTTGCTTAAAATTTCTGGTATACGGGATGCTGCTCTAAACTTTCAAATATGGCGTACCAGATGCCACGCCTACAAAAGGAATATGCCCCGCTGTTTAAGTAAGGCCCCCCCTCACTTCTGAAAGGAAGTTCATGATGCCATCTATTGGCAAAGATATGCAGTACGAAGCCTGGGGAGCCATCTTGGTCCCCAAACATAGGGGTCAGTACCAGATAAGAAGCCGTCGTGGCCAGTACCAGTACCAGATAAGAAGCCGTCGTGGCCAGTACCAGTACCAGAGAA
>NW_027107458.1:1106130-1106603 GCF_000696795.3 Halyomorpha halys | reverse complement strand
AATATGGCGTACCAGATGCCACGCCTACAAAAGGAATAGACCCCACCTTCTGACGTCACTCGCATTAGAAGCATACCTCCTCCATTATACTTCTTCCTCTAAGATTTCCTTTCATACTTTCACTTTTAGAATAATACACAAATTAGAATAATAAATAGTGTGTACATCAATTGCAGTAGATTATTTTTTTTTAATATATTATTATGTAGATTGTTATTTAATATAAGAGATAGCTTTTAACACAAATACATTTGACCCAAATATACACTCCACATTTATTTCTAAAAATCCTCCAACGTTTCGGCCCTCAGGCCATATATATACGTTAATTAACTTGTAAAATATTATTTTTAATTATGAGGTGATAACAGTGCTAACCTGTTATATAGGGTGTTTTTTTAAGCCCGATAGAACTTGAAATTGTAAAAAATAACACAAAAAATTAAATTGTAATCAAAATTTTTTTTTTATTC
>NW_027107458.1:1100275-1105795 GCF_000696795.3 Halyomorpha halys | reverse complement strand
CGGTGCCCATATGCCCGAAATCATTTTCAAATATTAATGTCACGTATTGATCTTTCGAATAAAAAAAAAATTTTGATTACAATTTAATTTTTTGTGTTATTTTTTACAATTTCAAGTTCTATTGGGCTTAAAAAAAAACCCTATAGGTATGTTCTGTTATGAATAATGTTAGTAAGTGGAAATAGAGACGATAATTTATGTGAAAAAGTTTTAAGTTTAAAATATAAAAAGTTTTGTAAGTAAATAATCAATTTAAAAGCAATGTTTGAAACTGTTATGATATTATTTTAATTGTTAATTTATTTTCAAGATAAGCCATGGACAATGAGCCTGCAGGAAAAAAATGTAAAGAATATGACATCAATATTTAAAGTATAGTCAAAAATATTAGGATGAAGAGAGAAAATAATGTATTTAATATAAAAACAAAATTTTTATAGGTTGTTTCCTTGAAAATGGCCTGAAGGCCGAAACGTTGGAGAGTTTTTGGAAATAAATGTTGAGAGTATATTTGTATCAAATGTGTTTGTGTTAATAATAAAATTACCCACTCTCAAACGATCATTATAATAAATTATTAATCTGAGATTTAAATTAAAATTAAAATTTTTGAATTTTAAAATTAAATTTTTTTCTAATCCGTCTGGATAACTAATTTTTTTCTATAATGGACAAATAGTCTATTTTTCCTAAGATTTCATATTCAAATCCACCTTGTTATTTAAAATGCTATTGAAAGTAGTAATGAGAATATCTTTGATTATGTTTCCTAATTTGGTTCGTATAAATCAAACGTTTATAAAAAGTTAAATACTCGATGTATTTTATTTTCATCTCCATAGATGAGTAACTTTCTTTTTTTGTTATTGAAGTGAAGCCAGCCAAAAAGTGTTAGAGTTGTAATATGGAGATGAGTCATAACTTGGCCGGATTCGATATAGTAAGGTTACAAAGCTATAATTTTTTATCACGTCTTCCTCAATGTTAATATAAATAGAGAACAAAGTTTCAGTAGTTATTGAAATTTAGTGGTTTTAATTAATCGATTTATGAAGGTTATTGTCTTTAAAAATGTCACTAATAACCCCTGTAAAAGCCACCTCAAATCGACTATGTCTTTTTGTTGGAAGGCTTTAAAAAGAACAATAACAAACTGGTTCGGATTAAATAAATATTTGGTCAATTTAAACATTTTAAAAACTAAAAGTAAAATAAACAAAATATGACTAATAATGAATACGAGTAAAAATAAAAAGGCCTCTCAGATAAAAATAAAATAGTTATATAAATTATGAAGATGGCAATAAACTAATTTACAAATAAATATATAAAATAAATACTGCACGACGAAAGGTTGCTCCATTCCGATAGGTCAGAGGAAGAGTGCTGCAGAGATTTTTAGGTCGCAGATCTGTAGCTAAATGCTGCAATGGTCCAAATTTGGTGTAGTGACTCATCGATACTCCAAACATCCAAAAGTCGTATTAATGTATACACACGCCGACAAAATGAACGCAGACAGGGCTGGTTACACACGTTCATAGCCACTAATCATCCGGAACTCATATTAAAGTCGGAACACAGAAGTGGTCTGGTTCCGAACTGAAATGACGGTTAACTCTCTAAAAATGTCCAAACTATTCAAATATAAGGGCATACAGTGCTGCTTAGACGCTATCATGGCCACTAATTAGCCGGAACTGCTATAAAAACGAAAATCGTCGGCCCGTTGCTAGGCAACCTCTTAGCAATGGAATCAGCCCTTAGCAACTGTCTCTATTATTCATTATAACACATGAATATAATTACATATTTTTCTTTTCAAACAACTAAATTCAATTAAAGTAATATAAATAAAAATAAACGTTATTAAATTAAGCACTAATACTAACTAAATATTATTTACAAGGTATAAAGATATTATGGCGTTAACAACCCCTTAGAACAAATACTCTATTTTGTTGATACATGACTGATAAAAACTTAGTCCCCGGTATTCATGTCTTTGATGGGTGTCTATTTGTACATTCTCAACTCTTTCTCAAGCCTGTTTACTTTTAAGGTGAATGTAATGTAAAATATGTTTAAATTCATCCAACTCAGCTCCATCCACACATCCTTCTTCTAGTACAAGAGCCCAAGAGGAGAAAAAAGGCAATTATCTCACACCAATTTTTGATTTGATGAAAACTATGTATAATTAATAGTCATCATTGATGAGTCTGCAAAGTATAGGTAGGGGGAATAAAAAAATGGTGGCTGTTACAAGACCTTAAAAAACATTAATTTTTCATTCAAAGCTCTTTATGTTAAAACTACCCACAACACTAGAAAACCTAAGGGAACGACATTTAAAGAAGAGTAGATTTGCTAAAATATGAGCCCTAATAGAGTTATTTACGTTAAATAGTTTTCGAGATATAAGCAACATTTCATAAAAATATTGTATGGGACTAGGTTTAATTTGAGCGCTAGCAGCCATTTGTTCGTCTAATGGTTTCTGAAATAAAGTTTTTCATAAATCAAACTTATTTTCCGAACAACTATAAATCGATTTAATTTAGCAAATATCATGAAAACTACTATTCCTACGAAGGTAAAGGTCAGAAACTTCTTTATAGTCCATTAAACTAGCTTTAATTTGAGTGCTAATAGACATTTGTACGTCACATAGTTCCTGAGATATAGATTTCTAGAGTTTATTTTGTCAAATATAATAAAAACTACTTCCCCTACAAAGATAAACTTAATTAAATATTTTGTAGTAAATTTAACTAGCTTTAATTTGAGCGCTGGCAGACATCTGTACGTCCAATGGTTTCTGAAATTAAGTTTTCATAAATCAAACGTTATTTTTATTTTAGCAAATATCATGAAAACTACTATTCCTACGAAGGTAAAGCTCATAAACTTTTTTTATAGTCCATTAAACTAGCTTTAATTTGAGTGCTAATAGACATCTGTACGTCACCTAGTTCTTGAGATATAGAATTCTCAATATAAATTAACTAACTACTAATCAAGGTTTTGAAACATCCGCCATTTTTTATTCCCTCTACCTATACTTGGCACACTCATCAATTATGACTAGTAATTATACCTAGTTTTCATTAAAGTAATTGAAATTGGGGTGAGATAACTGCCTTTTTTCTTCTGGGCTCTAGTCCTATTCAGTTCTAACCTACCCCCAACCTTCTAATCTATGTATATAAGAAATATCACGGCATTGATAAGCATCAGTTTATTATCACAATTCAACATCAGTTGTCAAACAGATGTGTCGAAGGAAATTGGTAGTCTAAGCTGTTTGGCCAGAACCAGATACCGTTCCTTCCATAATAAACTTCTCAACCACCCAAATCCACTTGTTTCTAACCTGGCTTCTCCCTCATTACCTAATAATCCTCCTAGGCGTCTGAAAAGAAGATAGACTCGAGATCTTCTCCTCTAGAAATGTTATTGGAGTTCTATCAGTGGGTAGATTCTCCACATGTTTTTATCATGTCACTATGTCACCTACAGCAAATTTACTTGTTGTATATATGTGTATACAGTTGTAAATATCAATAAATAAATTATTAAAAAACAAAAAAAAATACACTTGACGCACGTGAGAAAAATCCTCACAACTTGAATATTTTCATTGCAGTCTCAGTTGCACGCAGGATAATGTCTCATGAGAAGGGTATATTGTCAGGGAAATAGAGCTGAACGCTTTCTCAGAGCTGCTAGAGTGATGGATGGGGCGAGGTATAGAAGGAAGAGACTATGAACTACAGATTCCAGGAAGATGGGAACGATAATGTCCCTGTAGCAGCTCCCAGACCCGAAAAACGATTAACGTAAGAGAAATTCTCACGTAGCGACCAATGACGGGTTAATCAGTTTTATAGAATGTTTAAAGAGTGGATTTTAAATTATTCATGATTGAAAGATAATGAAACCCAAATTAAGCAGTTGTAAATATATTGAAAAAACTAACTTCATTGTAAATTATAATTAAGTATTAATTGAAAACAAGAGACGGAAAAGAACATAAACAAAGAGAAAATTTCGTAATCAATTTATTCACAGCCCACAGATTCAGTGCATAAATTTATAGCTCAATTTATGAAAATAATGGCAGTTTTTTTTTACTTTAGAAAATAAATTAACGATAATATATACATAAAAATATTATCCAAGGCAACGAATGAATAAGATATATATTGCACCAGGACCGGTTTTCTGAAACTATTTTTTTTTTTTTTTTGTGAGGGGGGGAGTTATCTAGAGAGTATTACACTATTTTAATCATATAAAGGGTGAGGTTAAGTTTTCATTTCGTGGGACCACCAAAGGAATAAATGTCGACCCCTAGGCCGGATTCGAACTTGCGCTGCAGTTCCATGGTTGCAAAGAACTACGCCTAAAATTCCGCAAGCTACATACGGCCCCAGGTTTTCTTAAACGTAATAAAAAATATAACTAAATTTCTCCTCATTTTTTAGAAGTAAAATACCTATATACTTAAAACACTAACATTTCCCGATCAACTGGATGGAACTAAAGCGTTTTAAAAGTTATTCAACATGCAGAATTACTATCAATGCTCGGACAACTGAAGGAATAAGTTCGGGCGCCATTATATTATAAATTCATTGTAATATAACATGGTACTCTAATATAAAATATTCGTTTGAATAAATATATGCATACCATGTTAATATGTAATACAATACTAACTAGTTGACATCAAATTTTGAAATCGTGCCAGATTGTTAGAGGCCTGCAAATGTGTCTATGTTTTTTATTCGTTTCCGGGTGCGTAGAGTTGGCACCATACTCTAATACTTGCATTTCATATTTCAGATTATCATTTTCAATAATTATCCTTTATAATCGACTGAGAAAACAAAATTAATCTTCCTCAACATTACAGGTTGTATGTCTTCATTATACATAAATTCGCAAAATTGTGTTAAAATCTATCCGTCCTAGACTTTTCTCCGAAACTAGACAGTTATTATTATATTGGAAGAAGATAGTAAAGGTATCAAAATGGTTGAAGAAGACTATTTATTGTTAATCAACGTTTCGACCCACTTTGCAGTGCTTCGTCAAGGCTGTCAGATTGAAACAGAGCGGCAACTGAAGTTGTCCATAAAGACTTGTCCGCTCCATTTCAATCTGACAGCCAGGTCATTTTTAAGACAACCTTAATCATTGAATTGTCATAATTCATCAAATTGTCTTTTTTCAGGCTAATTGCCCATGTATTTTATAAATATTTATATGAGACTTAAAAATTAGTTTTGGAAAATGACCTAAGGGCCGAAACGTTCGAAGTTTTTTTTAAAATGAAAAGTTTAAGTGGTTCTAAAACAGAGTAAAAGTGGTTCATTGATGTTTGAGTTAATAATAATCTAACTTTAAGATCTTTTTTTTTTAATATTTATTTATTGCTATTTACAACTGTACATTATAATACATTTAGTAAATCTGATCTAAGTTAAATTGGAGTGTTACAGGCGTGTAGAG
>NW_027107458.1:1095695-1096462 GCF_000696795.3 Halyomorpha halys | reverse complement strand
TCGAAAAATTGAAAATGGAATATCAATATTTTATTTTGATAATTATATATTTATTTCGATATTTTGTAATATTGTAGTATCGATATGGAATATTAACAACAATATGCCGATATTATTTTATCGAAGTTTCGATATTTCGATGAAAATTACTAACATATCATATAGAGATAATAAATTAGGAATATTGATATTTAATCTTAATAATTACATATTTATTTCGATATTTTGCATTGTTCTAATATCGATATCGAATATTAGCAGGAATATCCATCAGGAACCGATAGAGATACATAATATAAATACAAACAAACATAAATATATAATATAAATACATAATATGAATATATAAATACAAATACATAATATAAATACATGAATATATGCATAAATTTCAATATAATACGTGTACGGGGAACCCCTAGTGGATTTAGAAACCCCGAAGCTTTGTACAAAACCCTATATATACAATGAGAAAGCGGATCGATGCTACCTAGAAATTACTTTTGATGAATGCAAAAAAAAATAAATATTCCAATGCTCAAAATACATTATATTAAAAGAAATAGAATGTTAGTAAAATATAATTACCTCGATCCAAATTTCTAATATGGAAATGATCTTTGGAATAATGAGTTTTAAAAAATAGAATCAACGGATCGCTGTTTCCAGTAAGAGCTCCAATAAGAGCTCCTTATACTTATATAAGGCTATTAGTTATTTATTTATATAATTATTAAATAAATTATTTATTATTACTATTATCAATA
>NW_027107458.1:1088600-1095645 GCF_000696795.3 Halyomorpha halys | reverse complement strand
GAGATTTTGGGATACAATTAATGGGTTATTATTAACAGCGAGCACACATGTATCATCGGCATATGTGGTGAGGATAGTGTTAGGATTGGTTGCATTGTCAGTTGTATAGACGGTGTAAAGGATGGGACCAAGGATACTGCCTTGAGGAACCAAATTTAAGATAATTTTTTTTTTCTTGTTGTCCTGTGTCATAATGTGAAAGATAAAATTTAAAATCTTAACTTGTGAGAGAACGGACATAATAGACAGAAATCCCAGTTTCTATTAAAATTTTAAATATTTGTCGACCAATGCATCGAAAACATTTTTGGACAATATTTTTTTTTATTTAATGTTGATAAATAGATTTTCTTTTTCTAATTGAGCCATTATGCTCTACTGCCTCTTTTCTCTTATGCCGAAATCCATCCATAAATATATTCCTTACATAATTTTTAGCTTTTCGCTGCAGCTCGAATATTTTTGAGGAATAGCGGCAAGGCATGAGGCCAAGGGAGCGGCTTGCCAAGTCATCTTGCTTGTTAGCCAGAACAACACTTGGGAGCTAATTTCTCATCTGACGAAAGAATTATCCTGTTGCATGGATCATGAAATTAAAGCCTTAGAGTGAACTCCTTGTTATAAATACTGTAATGATATGTAGAAAATCGTAATTAAATATAACATAATATATTTTAATTTTGATTTTGAATAATCTAGCTCAGTGGATAAAACATTGGGATTTTATCTAGAGAAATTCCTAAATTTACCTCTAAAATGAGAGTGATTCACCTTCCAAAAGATTGAGAATAAACTGCTATGTACTGCCTTAAGATTTAATCGGGATGGCAGAATAATTCCTGAAGGCAATTATCCAAAAATAAGTTAATTAATCAATTATATAATGAGTCCTAAAAACCTATTATTATGATTGGATTCTTTTCCAAAGGCTATTTATGTGTTTACCAGTTTACCAATTAAATACCTTTAGATTTATAAAATGTTGTTACCATTAATTATATAGTGTAATAAATGGTGGTATATTGGGTTATATAATAGTATATAAACTACATAAAGAGATTAACTATTTATTTACAATTTATTACTATGATTAAAATGGTTGTAATGATTCAAATAAACGGTTGCCATAAAATATTGATTATTACATTATTACTTATTATTTACTTTATACTTATAGCTGCTGATGCCGTAGGATGTTGTTTCGTAGGTGTCGTCTTGTTCATAAGGGATGAACCAGGTATCGTGGCCCTTCTTACGACTTCGTCTGGTCGAAGTGCATCTTGCTCCGCTTCGGCTTCTGAAGCCTGATCCTGTCTCGTCTAAGCATTCCTCTTGACTGTTCCTTTTCCTGATCTTGTTGCCCTAATCCTTTTCTCCCACTTCTCTTTTGGGGCGTTACTTTATTTTTGAATCTCATTTTTCATTGGCCACCAGTGACCGCACGCTCCCGAGGTAGGCGTCTCCCTCCTCAGGCCTGAGAGTGTGTGAGAAAGTTTGACATGTCCAGGAAGGGTCTGCATTTGATTTCGGTCCCTCGTCAAACCTGTCATTTTTGTCACAAAACTTAAAGGTTAGCCAATCTAATTTTTTCAGGGGACTCTGGTAATGTGGCAAACTTAACACAGATGTTTTCATATCCGGAGACGCTCTAAAAGTTTCGTAGAAAGATACCCTGACCAGGTACAGGGGCGGATGACGGAACACCTTAATAACACCTAGGATTGTCAAAAGTTCAGTACATATCAAAACATGGCAGAATAACCGCATCACCTCAAGAAACATTATTTCATTAGTCTTAGTCTAGGGAATAGGTTTCCCTTCTACTTACTTTTAGATGATATAGTGCCTCTCTTGGTAAAATATTAAAATTCTGGTCCCTTAAAACAGCGGTTTCCAAACTTGTTTCGAATTCTTCTTGAGCGAAAAAAAATATATTTGCCGCCCCCTTGACGGGCTAAAAACAATCGGGGCACACTTATACTTCGAGAGGTTGAATATGTAAGAAACAAAGAAAAAAACGTAAAGTACTATATATTTCCTAATTTAATTTTTGTTTTTGTAATATTTTGAGAAAGTAGCATTTACTTTAGGCACCCCTGAAATTGTAAAGGACTGCAGTTATTTTTTATTGTGTCACCCTATAGTTAGACTTGAAGTCATACAAGGGGAGTTTGAAAAGTTCTCGGAATGTTCTAGAAAGAAGTGTCTTACCTCGGTAGAACTGCTTTTATTTTTCAACATAATCTCCCTGTAGACTAATGTGTTTGGTCCAGCGATGTTCCAATGACTTGATCCCATCTCAAAAATGAAGTTTCTCCAGGCCTTCAAAATACCTCTCCAATTCGGCAGTCTGTGCTTCCGTTGTAAGAAATCTCCGTCCACCTTTGAAAATTTTCAGCTTAGGAGAGAGATGAAAGTCAGATGGTATCAAATCAGACAAATGAGGTGAATAAGGTGGATGGGGCAACAATTTGTGCCTCAGTTCATGAAGTTTTGCCATGCCTATAGCACTTGCGTGCGGGCGGGCGTTGTCCTGATGACTTTTTTCCTTCCCAAACCAGGCTTTTTTTCGCGTATCTTTTCCTGTAGTTGGTCTTGGAGGTTTGCCTAGTATTGCCCCGTAATAGTTTGGTCCGTAGGAAGATAATCTATCAGCAGAATGGCTTTTGCATCCCAGAAAACTTAGGCCATGAACTTTCCGGCCTTCTTTGCTTTCTTTGGTGGTGGTAACTCAACATGTTTCCACTGCTTTGACTGCTGTTATGTCTTTGGGGTATAGTGGACCCAAGTTTCAACTGTAGTCACAAACCTGCGCCAAAAATCTTGTTTGCGCTGAAAATGGGTCATATTTTGGTGCGTTTATGGTCCAATTTCAAAAGCCGCGGCACCGATCTTGCGGATAATTTTTTCATTCCCAATTCATCAGTTAAAATAAGTGATATACCCGTTCAGATGATCCTACAGCTTCAGCAATCTCACGCACTTTTAGTCGACGATCCTCCATAACCCTTTTCGGATCATCTAAGCTCTCGCGAGCAAATTTAAACTCGTTGGTCCACTTGACAACAGTTGAATATGAAGGAGCAGAGTCCCTCAGTGTGTTCTAAAAGTCGGCATGAATTTTCTTTCCTTTCAAACCTTTCTTTACAAAGTACTTAATCATTGCTCGAATCTCAGTTTTTTCCATTGTCACAAATCACTACGCATAAAACAACAACAAAGAGTCGTCACTACCACTCACACAACGTATTCACTCACAAAGGATGTGTGATTATTATGCGGGAATCTCGTTGCTCTAGCACTGACATCTAGCGGGGATTCCGAGAACTTTTCAAACCACCCTCGTATCTATATCTATTGTATAACAGGGTTTCGCAACTTACGACCCTCTTATTAGACAAAGAAAATTACTTTAAAACATATTTTGAAATAGTTTTTATAATTTAATATAAAAAACCTATACTTATAAAATATGATGGTTTTAAGTTAGTTAAAATAATTTAGAGATTTATCGTTTACAAATTTACCCCCTAACTAACGAAATTTATGACTAAAAATATCATCAATGTTCGGAAACACTTACCTATGTGAAAGGGTGTTGTTTTTTTCAATGAATTTTATAAAAAACCGAAATAAAAATAAAGTTTCTGATGTACCTTAACACCATCTCATGAGGTCGACCACAATGTTAACACTAAACATAAATTTGGTTGTTATTGCAATATTTGCATCGATTGATAAAAGTTAAAAATATTTTGTTTTTATGAATGGAATATGGTCCGGCTGCGGTAAAAAAAACTCAAATAGTAGATAATTATACTATTTTATTGAGCCAACGTTTCGCCCCACGTTGCAGGGCTTCGTCAGGGCTAAAAAAGATACTATTTTGTTTTTACATTTCCCATATTTATTTATATGAAATATTTGGCCAATATATATTACTAGTTTTGGTTTTATTAGTTACTTTAACTTACACACTAACAATATTGATATTGTAAAGTTGAAAAATCAAAGTATATAATTATTATACGGACCTCAAGCTGGTTAAAGTATTTAATTTTGAGGCCTTGAGGCTTAGTAAAGTAAGTTAAACAACACTGATCTATAACAATATATATCTATATCTATATCTGGAAGGTTAAAGAAACTATGTCTATTTTTTACCAATTTTTTTTTGTTTCAACCAGAGGTATAGATGACTATTTACTAGACCATTTAAAGTTTTAACTAATCTCTGATAAGCGAGCCTTAAGTGATATTATCATCACTACCATGACAGATATTAATGTTTACTGCGCCACACCTGATAGTGCTATAGTGCTGCTACGACAGTAATTATTTTCGTGATACTAATTATCGAGCAGTTAACATCCTGGCAGTTACTGTAGTAGCTGTAAAGTGTCACCGTTAAAACGGACTTTAAAGTAAAAATGAGATGCTAAGACAGGAAACTGCACGTCGATTTCGACTATTACAGCACTAACTAGACAAACGGTCTAACCTCCCATATCATTAAAAAAGACTGATCTATATTACTATAATATAATTTGGGGCTCCACTAAACCTTCGAATTCCACTCGCATCCAATCCTTGCAATCCAAAATCCTTCGTAAAATCCTCAATGCTCCTTATTTGGCACAAATAAAATCATACATAAAGATCTTAATGTTCCCTATGTAACCGATCTAGCCCGAATCAGATATCACACCTTCCATTATAAACTCCCTAACCACCTAAACCCATTAGTTTCGAACCTTGCTTACATTCCCATTCCTAACAATCCTCCGAGGCGCCTGAAAATAAGATAGCCACGAGATCTGCTAGTGTAAAACGTCATTAGAGTGCTTCCAATGGGTAGTTTTTCTACTCGCCTGTAACACTCCAATTTAACTGAAATCAAATTTACTAAATGTATTATAATGTACAAGTGTAAATAGCAATAAATATGTATATAATAAAAGTAGCTAAACCTAGTGCAGACATAACTTTTTTTTTAATGACACCCTTCCTAGTCATTTATGACATACAAGGTTGTTATCTAGAGGTAACCAACCTATTCTAACTATGGTGGAGGGTCATGTTTTCATTTTGTGAGACCACCACAGAAATAAAAATCCACAGGCCGGTTTCAAACCGTCGCCGCTGCAGTCGTGAGACAGACGTTTAACTCTCTCAGCTATAAAAGGTCAGTTTTTTTTTTTTAGAGCTGTCATGAGAGTAGATGCTACTATGACTCTATTACTATGGTTAATATTGTACAATTGCAGTGTCTACAACAGTCCCTGCCGTTGCTGTTGCGTCATTGTGTCACTGCCACTACGTGTACTATCAACAATTACACCGGAGCTAAAACAGGAAATCATTTAGTATACACTATTATAGTGGCCAAGGACCAATCAATTTCAATTTCTTTTTTAAACTGAAATGTATTCAATGAGCGATTTTCAAGTTGTTTAATAGTTTTAATCTATATAAATAAATAGTCTTTCATAAGAATTAACCGTTAATAAAAAATAACAATTATTAAGTAACTGTTATCGTGAAATGTATTAAAAACAATTATTTAGTAACGGTTTCGAATCTTGCTGATTCAGGTTACATTATGTGGGCACATCGTTGAAAACTCTCGTCTTAGACTATAAACATCTGTCCTATTAAATCGGTTTTACAAATATTACATAATAATAATAAATAAACACATTTTTATACGTATAACTTTTAATAGAGGAAACATTTGTTGGACTACTCTTTTGTAAATACATTAATTATGCCATTTTAGTTTTTTTTTTCTATTTGCAGATGTGTATATGGATAATATGCATCTAAATATTTTCCATAAATTCATTTACGTCTTTGTATCAATTCACAGAACTGTATTTACAAATTTTCTTCATTTTATCCTTATAATTTAACAAAATATATATTCTTCGTTGTACTTGTCAAAAAATTTTCATTCACTGATAATGCACATTAGATGTTATTGGCTATAGGAAACATTTTTATCCTATCAATCACTACACCTCCCTTATCCCACTCCAACCTACGGATCTCAAAATAAAATCATAAATTTTGAAACGACCATAGAAATAAAAACAGAAGGTAATAAAATATTATTAGTGATTTAGTTTTTTCATGATATTTCTTTTAGCTATCCCACATCAAATGACCTATATATAACTTTTTTATCGTTATTTCCTTTAGGGCTTTATATTTTTAGTATATATTTTATACTTTAATCTGGTTATTCCATATTTTATTTATATATCAATTTTATTTGATTGATATACTTTATTTGTGAAAGACAATGTCGTGTACAAATTTATTACAAAAAATACAACTATAAAACAAAACCTGAGTCAGAGTGCTCCATTTTAAAAACAAATACAAAAGATAAAACAAGTGCTCTATAACAAAACAATAAACAATAAAACAAACTGGATAACACACAACTATTAACATAATATTCATTACTCCATGATATTTAATTTAAAATAATGAGAATTATTCTAAATAAACGAAAGCTTAATATAAGTAGAGATATTAATTGACTTCGAAAAGTATTTACACAATACTATCTATATACTACTTACAAACTTGAACTTATAACATTATGTTACAATATAAGCATAGAGTCTGTTCAATTTCGATGTTTTGTAGGACACAAGATAAGGGGATATGGGTAGGTTTAAAATAAATTAGGGGTATTCATAATGATGTTTTAAATGTAAAATGTTTTACCATGTTGAATGTTATAAGTGTAGGATTGTGAGCAGCCCTATTTAAAGTCATGTTAACTGCAATAAGTTTTATTATTGTTGTAATATCGATATGAAATATAAGCAACAATATTTCGATAATATTTTATATAAATGTCGATATTTGGTTCAAAATGTCTAAAATTATATAGAGATATTAAAAAAGGAATATCGATATTTTATTTGGATAAACACATATTTATTTCGATATTTTGTAATATTGTAGTATCGATATGGAATATTAGCAACAATATTCCGATATTATTTTATCGAAGTTTCGATATTTTGTT
>NW_027107458.1:1081821-1085155 GCF_000696795.3 Halyomorpha halys | reverse complement strand
TATTAAATGCGTATTTAGATAAGGGTATTGGTTATATTTAGATCTTTTAGTTATTGATTATGAAATAGTTGGCCCAGTATCGTCCCTAAACATGTTACCAATCCTAACACAAGATTGAAGAGACTGGAAACGGCAAGTCGATTTCGACTATTACAGCACTTACTAGACGAACGGTCTTAATTCCCAATTAATTACAAAAGACTGATCTACATGACAATAATAAGGCCAATCAGGACATACGGAGTTGAGCTTTGGGGCTCCACTAAACCTTCGAATTCTTCTCGTATCCAATCCTTACAATCCAAAATCCTTCGTAAAATCCTCAATACTCCTAACTTTGTCACAAATAAAATCATACACAAAGATCTTATATCATTTGTTCCATATGTAATCGATCTAGCTCGAACCAGATATCATTCCTTCCATTATAAACTCCCTAACCACCCAAACCTACTAGTTCCTAACCTTGTTTTCTCTCCCAATCCTGATAATTCTCCGAGGCGCCTGAAAAAAAGATGGTCACGAGACCTGCTACAAGCGTCATTAGAGTGCTACCAAAGGGTAGTTTTTCTAGACGCCTGTATTACTCCATTTTAACTGGGATCAAATTTACTAAATGTATTATAATGTACAGTTGATGTAAGCAATAAATAAATAAAAAAATGTTACCGCCTTGTGGGTGAGTATCTAGAATATAATAGAATAAAAAATTAGGGCAGGTTGTAGAGGCGAGTATTACCATATAAAAAATCACGTCAGGAATGCATTAAATCATAGCTTAATGTTTCTAGTTAGTTCTTTTTTAAAAATGTTGCATCCTTATACTCACTATTCCTTCTGGTACAATAACAATCCGTTTGGGATCAGTTCACGTTGGGGAATCCCGTAGTCTTTTATAACATTTGGCATCTATACAAAAGATTGCGAATTGCTGGTTTGGTAATCTCTAGTTTGGCATGAGACCAAACTGAAGCTGGGTCGATCTAGCTGGAACTATATCAGCTTTTAATGTCAACATGGAATGACTAGGCTAGTTAATGTACCTTAAATAATGTTTGGATGAAGTTTTATTGAATACACATTTTTCACACAGGTTTGTCAAAAAAAAAGGACCACCAAATAAATGAAAGTTGTTTAACCTTTTATGGTAACCCGGAGTATAAAATTAATACTAGAGATATAAAGACTTTGTCAAGGGCCAAATGAAACATTTAACATATAATTTTATTAGTTTTTCTTGCTATTTATTTATTTTATTTTTTTCACGGAATGGCTTTTGAGACCACGCAAATATCACTACTTTTGGCTTCTCTCTTGTTTTTCCTTTCCTTCCATTTTCCGCTCATTATCTCTGCGTGCCTTTGTTTTCTTTCTCCTGTTTACGCAACCCCCTTTTTCGAATTTCTCTTTCTCACAAGAACCTTGATTTCCTTCAGTCTTTTCCTATATCTTTCTCCGTCCAGACAGTCCTGGTCCGTTATTCCTAGTATTTTCGTTTCTTCCTTCTCATCTGTCTGATATAACCTCCTGAGCTTTTGTATTTTCGAATTTTTTGGAATTCTTCTCCTTTTTAGTCTTTCCGGGGCCATTGTTATCATATGTCCGTGAAATTTCAGTCTCCTGATCCTTATTTCTGTTTCTTGATCCTTTGTTTCTTTGTAGATTTATTTGTTGGGTCCATCTTGTTATTTCCTTAGCTTGTATCCATCTTGTGTCTTTTTGGAGAGGTTTTTCTTGTTGTATACGTAACTGGTAGCAAAACTTAGTTTCTCTAGTTTGTTTATTCTTTCTTTTTTACCTTTATTGTTCTTTATTAGATTTCTACTGTTTTCTTTTTGAAGTTTGGATCTGTAGTCATTAATTCTGTCTTTTCGTGGAAGATTTATAGATCTTTTTGGCTATTTATGTCAGTTTATTTGGTTGATCGTCTTTTTTCCGTTTCTGCCAAAAGGGCAAGGTCGTCTGCGTAGGCAAGTCACCTTTGACGCGGTTCTTCTTGCTCTTTGTTGTCGCACTCGTATAATTGGTTCTCCATAGCTCTTTCAAGACCTTATAGGACATTGAGGTGTCCTATATATTGTCGATTAATATTGCCGATATGGCCAAAACCAGATACCTTCCATGGAAAACTTCCCAACCACCCATATCCACTCTAATCTGGCTTCTCCTTCATTGCCTAACAATTCTCGTAGGCATCTGAAAAGAAGATGGCCTAGAGATCTTCACCTCTAGAAATGTTATTGGAGTTCTATCAATAGGTAGATTCTCCACATGTTTGTATCATGTTAGTAATTCAACTACAGCAAATTTACTTGTTGTATATACGATACAGTTGTTGATAACAATAAATAAATAATTAAAAAAACAAAAGTTATTATACATTCATTAAACATGTTTGATATTTAGTATTAACTTGTTTAGGGATGGTGCGTTCGATTTAAATCTGATCCGGCAATCTTAAGGGGGAAATAGGTGAAGGATTAAACTAGTAACACTGAAAATAATCTCCTTAAATAACACCGAGGAGTAGGTGGTGCATAGCTGTTTGGTGACTGGGTTCGAAGCGGGACCATTCTATGTTGCGAAAGGAAACATTGTATAATTAGAATGTGCAATGTTGACAAAGTTCAATTCCTGGGCTGGTGCCAAGAACGGGATAAAATAGGGAAATGGTTTTGGATCCTTAAATCTTCTTCCATTCAGGGATCACTCCCTTTCTGTTTACATCCGACTCCAAGAGCAATGTTATTTTCGGTCATTTAAAGAAACTTGATGTATATGCTGCGCTGTTTTTCGAAGCAGACTCACAACGCTTCGCTTTTCAAAACAGTCCGAATAGTACAAGAGCCCAAGAGGAGAAAAAAGGCAGTTATCTCACCCCAATTTTTGATTACTTTTATGAAAACTGTGTATAATTAATAGTCAAAATTGATGAGTCTGCCAAGTATAGGAATAAAAATGCATAGGGGGAATAAAAAATGGCAGCTTTTTCAAAACGATAAAAAAAAAAATTAATTATTCATTGCTCTTTATCTTAAAAAGTAGGAACAACACAAGAAAAGCTAAGAGAACGCCATTTAAAGTAGAGTAAATTTTCTAAAATATGAGCCATAAAAAGGTTATTTACGTTAAATAGTTCTCGAAATATAGCTTTTTAAAAAGCAACATTTCATAAACTTGTTGTATGGACGTACTGGAAGATCAGTAGTTAGTGAATTTATTTAGAAAATTTTTTAATTTTTTTTTTATTTATTTGTTGATAAAGGGTGTTTTTTTTAAGCCCGATAGAACTTGAAATTGTAAAAAATAACACAAAAAATTAAATTGTAATCAA
>NW_027107458.1:1070736-1081085 GCF_000696795.3 Halyomorpha halys | reverse complement strand
CGAATAAAAAAAAATTTTGATTACAATTTAATTTTTTGTGTTATTTTTTACAATTTCAAGTTCTATCGGGCTTAAAAAAACACCCTATATTTACAACTGTATAAAAAAAATACAACCAGTAAATTTGATCATAATGACATATGATATGATACAGGATGTAGAGAAACTACCCAGTAGTAGAACTCTAAAAACAGTTTACAATATAAGGTCATGAGGCCATCTTCTAGAAAAATTTATATCTCAAAAACCATTTGACGTACAGATGTCTATTAGCACTCAAATTAAAGCTAGTTTAATCAGCTATAAAGTAGTTTATGACGGTTATTTTCGTAGGAGTAGTAGTTTTTATAATGTTTGCTAAAATTAGTTAATTTATAGTTGTTCGGACAAACTTTCATTTTCCAAATTTATATTCATGTGTGAATATCATAAAAACTACTACCCTTACGAAGATAAGTGTCATTTTATACGAACAACTATAAATTAACATTTTGTGAGTTTATTTTGTCAAATATCATAAAAACTACTACTTCTACAAAGATAAACATTATTAACTAACTTTAATTTGAGTGCTAATAGACATCAGTACGTCCAATGGTTTCTGAAATAAAGTTTTTCATAAATCAAACTTATTGCCCGAAAAACTATAAATCAATTTATTTTAGAAATATCATGAAAACTTCCGTTTATACGAAGGTTGTGGTCATAAACTACTTTATAGTACATTAAATTAGCTTTAATTTGAGTCCTAATAGACATCTGTACGTCAAAATATTATTGAGATATAGATTTATCAAAATAGATTCACTAACTATTGATATTTCAGTATATTTTTATGAAATGTTGCTTTTTAAAAGGCTATATCTCGAGAACTATTAGACGTAAATAGCCCTATTATGGCTCATATTTCAGAAAATTTACTGTTTTTTAAATAATGCTCATTTAGATTTTCTGGTGTTGTTGGTAGTTTTTAAGATATAGAGCTCTGAACAAAAAAATAATGTTTTTTTAAAGGTTAGAAACACCCACCATGTTTAATTCTCCCTACCTTTACTTGGTAGACTCATCAGTTTTGACTAGTGATTATACATAGTTTTTATTAAAGTAATCAAAAATTGAGGTGAGATAACTGCCTTTTTTTCTTTCCGACTCTTGTACTAGAAGAATGTTGAAATATTTTGAATATATATATGTCAATAAGAACAAACTTCTAGAGAAATTCGTCAAAGTGATTTCCGACATAGTCAATATAAAATTTCTTCTTTATATATTTCTAGTAGACTTGAATTATGAGCTATAACTTGTTTCAAGAATTGCTAATGTTATTTTTTGTAAAAATATCGAAGAGTTTTTTGTTTTGTTTTTTAAAAGTATTCAGCGAATTTATTTGGTGATGCACTAACCTCCTTCCACATTTACTCTTTTATCACCAGATCGAGAGACTAATGAGAATTCTAAAAATAGTCCAAGACATCAGCTATAAAATATAATAACCAGGAACAATAGAGATAACTGTACTGTCTAACATTCAATCAGCTTGCAAGAGGTTTCCAATGAATCTGCCTCTGGAAGGAATATAAAGATGGACTGCAAAATTAATAATAAACTAAATTATCTATAATAGATTTCAAATACATATGAAGGAGAAATCACAATGTTGATAATAATTACAGTGATAAATCCATTTTACACAACCTCTTAGAGCTAGATTGTATGTAAAATAAAATACTGAATAAAGACTCTGAATGGTCTGAAAGGCGAGAGAACAGTCTTGAAGAAAGGATGATCCACTCCGATAGTTCAGAGGAAGATCTTTCCAAATCAAAATTGGTCAAAGGTTGGTGGCCGCACCTTTATTATTAAATTCATACAATACATGCATACATAATGGAAATGATAAATGTATACTACAGGGTCCAATTAAAGTAGTTAATAACATGTAGCTAACGCCAGTGGATTATTGGCGTTAGCAACAAGATCTTAAGATCTTAGAGAAGCGCTAGTCCTCCCAGGTAGAATCGCAGCAATCTTAACTGCAAAAGAACTTGCTCACCCTTTAAAGGAATCTATTAATAAAAGATGGCAGGCAATGTGGGATGAAAGTCCACCCAGTAAGTTGATATCTATCAAGAAAGATGTGAAGTCCTGGATTACATCAACCCGAAGTAAACGCCGTGAAGAAGTAATGATCACCTGACTTAGAATAGGACATACCCGACTGACACACTTCCATCTCATAACAGAAGAGGCCCCTCCAAAATGTTCGAAATGTAATCTGACCGTCAAACACATTTTTGAAGAATGACATCACTACACATTAACTCTGAACCAGTTAGGAATACCAACAAATGTTCAAATAGCGTTGAGAAACGACGAATCCGTAATAGAAAGAGTCATTAAAGTCATCCATCAGACTAACTTAATAACTAGCCTTTAATTATTATAATTATCAATTTATCTTGCTATATATTTATCTTGCCTTATTTTTAAAATTAGAACAGTTACTTATCTGCTTTTCATTATCCTTTCCACTATTGTAACGATTATTAAACAAATTATAATTGCCTAGCTAGATAATATTTCAAATCTCACGGAAATGAGTCCCACTGGTGCGGATCAGTACAACATACCAAAGCTATGACTAAAACAACTAGGCCTTACCAAAACCAAAAGCAACAACCAACGGGCGTTGATGACCAGGCTGTTAAACGCTCTTTCAAAACAAACAAGATCTTGACCACTTTAATTGGACCCTGCAACTAACCTTATAATGCCACCTAGTAATCCAAGGTAGAATTATACTAGAATACATTTATCATTTCCATTATGTATGTATGTATTGTATGAATTTATTATTAAAGGAGGTTTCGAAAAAAAAAAACCTGGTTCTGGTTTTTCGGTTGTTATGACATCTTGGTCTTATAATAGTATAAAAGAAAAACCTAATAGAAAGAACATTTCTTAACGTGTGTTTTAATATAACCTTTTAAAATTGTTATGAGAGCGTCATCTCATATAGTTTAGTTAGAGTTATGTTTTTATTGGAAATGTTTTATTTGTATCACTGTGAGAAATTTAGGTTTAGAAATAATCTGAAAAGTAAGTAATTATTAATTATTGACATAAAACTGCTCAATGTCAAAGGCTTTCGTTATTTCCATCTAACATTATGAATTTTATAGGTGAATACGAAAAATAATTAAAATATCTTTATTTGAGTAGTCTGGATAGCAATTTAATGTCATCAATCCTAGAGTTGCAATCTCACGTCACACTCATTTATCCCTTAAGTAGTGTCGCCATCCTATTCCTCACTTACATATATAACGCCGTACTCCGTTCCATATATTTTTCTGATCCTTGGAAATTATCTATAGTTAAAACGATCCCCAAACCCCAAAAGCCTCCAGAATACCCATCATCCTATCCCCCTATCTTTCTATCACCGATCATGGGCAAAATCCTTGAAAAACTCATTTTGAAACGCCTATACTCCATCCTGGATTCCAATCATATAATCCCTGATCACCAGTTTGGATTCCGAACATCCCACTCTACTATCCAGCAATGTCATCGTGTAGTGGACGTTGTCTCGTCTTCTTTGGAGCGCGGAATGGAAAGGCTTTTGATTGAGTCTACTTTACAAACTCCGTAAATTCCTACATCCTACATCCTTTTTCATCATTCGTTCCTTTCTCATTGATAGATTATTCCAAGTAAATCACAATGGTTCCTATTCATCCCTCTATTCAAGGATTGTAAGGATACTACCTTGAGGAACACCAGCGGACTGGTCCCTTCCTCTATACAGTCTATACAGCTGACATACCAACAACTCCTAACACTATCCTCACCACGTATGCCGATGACACATGTGTGCTCCCAGTTAATAATAACCCAATAATTGTTTCCCAAAATCTCCAATCCCATATCACAGTCCTCGAAGAATGGTGTCGTAATTGGAGGATTAAGATAAATTCCAACAAATCCCATCAAATCACCTTTATCCTTCGTCGTAAACCTACTGACTGCCCTACAGTTTCATTTAATGATGTTACTCTTACCCCTGTCGAACAGATCCGTTACCTTGGATTACTGTTAGCCTGGAATCCTCACACAAGACTGAAAAGACAGGAAACTGCACGTCGATTCCGACTATTACAGCACTTACTAGACAAACGCTCTAAACTTCCAACACATTACAAAAGACTGATCTACATGACTGTAATAAGGCCAATTTTAAGCGATTAAGATAAATTCCAACAAATCCCATCAAATCACCTTTACCAATGTAATGTTCAGTTGTAAATAGCAATAAATAAATATTTAAAATAAAAAAAAAGTAGTGTCAGTCACTCAACATAGATTTAATTTTTTCTGTAAGTACATATTTGGCAGTACCTAATTTTCTGATAGTGACATTAAACCTCACAGATAGCTCAACTACTCTTGCGGTTTTCTCTCTCGAGAGTTTGTTTGTTCCTGCTCAATGGCGTAAATCCTCGTGGTCATCAACGCCTATAAATTGTTATAATAAAGCTACACTCACACACAAGTTTACTTACGCGCACAAACATATCGCACCAGTATTTCTAAAGTGACATAAGTCTAAAACTTACATTTCTGGAAATGTGACACTCTTGCCTATGGAGGGGGAATAGCATTAAGGCAACAAGAGTGACACAAGTGTCCTCTGGCGGACAAGCTCTGAAGCTAGGTTGATACAGTTTTGATGATTCATAAAGATATATTTACCAATTTCTTTCATAGTCATAACTCAAAAACACCGATTTTTGAGTTGTATCACTTTAGAAATACTAGTGCGATATGATTCCAACATAAATAAAAAAAAATACTAAAAACTAAGGAGAACTATAATTTAGAAAGGAGGCAGTGGACTAATAAAATTTTTTACACCAATGGAACCTAAGCTTTCTCATCTATGAGAGCTACAGATAAATTTGGGGTCAGTCCTATTCTGTTTATTGTGGTAAATAGTGAGGAATATTGAGATAAGGAGTACTTCTACAACTATCGATAGTGATAAACTCCCTCGTGTAAACGCTCCTTAAATATAGAGAATTATTTATCTACGTGTATTTATTGCATTATAACTTTGCAATACTTCGACAAAAAGAAATAAAACCAACTGAAAATTAATGAGTTCTACTGGGTTTTGAGTTAGTTCCTTTTTAATTTTATTGGCACTTATTCAAAAATGTTGGTTTCAAATCAATTCATTTCTCTCTAATATCTTATGAACTGAAGCCTTCGCCAAATGAACAGAAATAACATCAGCATCTGGTTAGTTTCCGTATTTTTTTTTTAAACGATTTAACCATGTATATATATTTCTACAGGCGAAAACATCATCTAGTGAAGTTATATTTGAATTCTAATATTGGGAATGTCTTGCATTAATTAATTCTGGAAATCCTTACGATAACTTATAAAGTATCGTCAAAGGATATAATTCAGTGATATAGATACGTTTCTCGGGTCTCAGGAGAGATGGATTTTAGCAAACGAGGTACCATAAAAAAGAATATTTCATAGAGAAGTGATGAATTCCAATTTCGATCCTTAAATTATTATTATTCCTTTTTTTTTTAAATATTTATTTATTGCTATTTACAACTGTACATTATAATATATTTAGTAAATCTGATCTAAGTTAAATTGGAGTGTTATAGGCGTGTAGAGAAACTACCCATTGGTAGCACTTTTACATTAGCTCGCCTCGTGGCCACCTTCTTTTCAGGCTCCTCGGAGGATTGTCAGAAATGGAAGAGGATGCAAGATTAGAAACTAGGGAGTTATAATGATTATTACTCTTTAAATTTGAAAAATGTAGTAGGTTAAAAAAAAAACTCGCCTCTACCACCGGATTGAGACGAAACATACAGGACCGTCTTTTATCAAGTAGATGAATTAAACTCTACCAAAACCGTGCACATTAAGCTTTGGGCTCCAAGATTGAGGAATACATTTTCTGAATAACTTTTAGTTTTCAACAGAAATAAATAAAATACTATAATATTTAAGGAGCGATAGATGCAAAAATTAAATTAAAATATTTATCTGAATGTCACAGGATTAAGAAATCTTCTAGATCGCGGGGCCCAACAGACTTTTTAGGGTGAAGAGTTCTCATGAAACAATCTCACTTTTAAAAATGGTAAATTTAAAATAATGTGGCTGACATCCCAACCCATCCTAACACTATTCTCACCACGTATGCCGATGACACATGCCTATTGTCAGTGAATAATGATCCTTCCACTGTATCCCAATCCCTCCAATCCCACATCATCACCCTCGAAGAATGGTGCCAAAACTGGAGGATTAAAATAAATTCCAATAAATCCCATCAAATCACATTTACCCTTCGTCGTAAACCTTCGTCTTACCATACAGTATCTTTTAATAATACCCCACTCATTCCTGTTGAACAGATCCGTTACTTAGGACTAAATCTGGACAAACGACTGACATGGAACCCTCATACAAGACTGAAAAGACAGGAAACTGCTCGTCGATTCCGACTATTACAACATTTACTAGACAATCGGTCCAAACTTCCAATCCATTACAATAGGCTGATCTACACGACTATTATAAGGCCTATTTGGACATACGGAGTTGAGCTATGGGGCTCCACTAAACCATCTAATTCCACTCGAATCCAATCCTTCGTAAAATCGTTAATGTTCCTTACCATCAGGACCTCAATGTCCCCTATGTTGCCGATTTGGCCAGAACCAAGTACCAATCCTTCCATAATAAACTTGCCAACCACCCAAACTCGTTTCTAATCTGGCTTCTCCTTCACTACCAAATAATCCTCCTAGATATCTGAAAAGAAGATGGCCTCGAGATATTCTCCTTTAGAAATGTTTTTGGAGTTCTATCAATGGGTAGATTCTCCACATGTTTTTATCATGTCATAATTTCACTTACAGCAAATTTACTTGATGTGTATATATGTATACAGTTGTAAATATCAATAAATACATTTAAAAAAAAAAAATAAAAAATAATGTGACGCGAATATCAGAATTTTGTTGGAGACGTATCAAATTTTAGCTTGATTGGATAATTGGAAATCAGTTAAAATTTGTTCACCACATTTAGGAAAATAACTACATTTGGAAAAAGGAAATAAACAAAAGCATCATAAATAAATATAATAATAATAATAATGTTAACTATGGTGGGTATTAAAGCAATTTTGTAAAGAATTAAAACGACAAACACTTTGACATGTAGAAGTGGAAAGGATTAAGGAGGATGAGAGAGAAGTGATCAGATAGGAAACAAGGAAGGATGAGATGATATTTCACAGGATCTGTTCCTTGGATGGAACTGGTCCAAGAGTGGCGCCATTTGTAATCAATAGCTTTGGTCAGCATCTGGGTCAGTATTCCCAACATCGCTTCTGGTCCCGGCTCTTTGCTTCTGGTTTTAAATATAGCCCTATAACTATACTTAAAGTTTTCACAACAGAATAAAGATTATTTTTTTATTAATAATTTTGCGTAATGTAGAGGTTTAACTTCATAGGAAGCAACTAATTTTCTCAAGACTTCTAAGGAATAGGTTCTGTTTGGCATAGGATATGCCATAATTGAGAAACTACACAGGTATGGGCAAAAGAAAAACAGCATTATTTTTAGCAACAGTTTTTAGGAATTATATATCACTTAATACAGTATGAATTTGATTTTTTTCCAATCTAGATAAAATGGACAATTTTGTACTCGCCGAACAAAAACAAAAAAATATTAATTATCAGTACCGAAATAAAACACAAGTAAAGTAGTTAGTTAATTTAAAAAAGAGATATATTATTTTTAGTTAAGAAAACATAGCTCAAAACATTCTTTATTATTTTTTAAATGTCTAACGTTTCGGCCAATCTAAGCATCCTCAAGGACAATCAATAATCAACTAAATTATTTATTTAATGTAATTTAAATTGTACATCAAATGGTTTTTGAGATATAAATTTTTCAAAATAAATTCACTAATTACTGATCTTTCATGTCCCATCTTTCGTCTGTATGTCCCATACAACATTTTTCTGAAACGTTGCTTTTTAAAAAGCTATATCTCGAAAAATATTTAACGTAAATAGCTCTATTAGATTTCATATTTTAGCAAATTTACTATTCTTTAAATGACGTTCTCTTGGGTTTTCGTGTTTTGTTCGAAATTTTGTCCGAACAACTAGAAATATCATGAAAACTATTACTCTTGCGAAGATAAATGACTTAAAATACTTTATAGTACAACTGACTAGCTTTAATTTGAATTTTAGAAGACATCTGTATGCCTAATACCTGAGATATAGATTCCTAAATTTTTTTTTATTATTTATTTATTTAATGTAATTTACAACTGTACAAAATAATACATTAGGTAAATATGTAGTGTTTCATATACACTTGAAAATCTTGGGAAGGAACCACCCATTGGTGGTACTTCGAACATTAATTTAAATTAGAAGGTCCCGTGGCCATCTTCTTTTCAGATGCCTCGGAGGATTATCAGGGATTTTTAAGGATGAAAGATTGAGAATTAATGGGTTTGGATGGTTAAAAGTTTGGAATGAAAAGACGCATATCTGTTTTGGGTAAAATCTGCAACGAATGGGATGTTAAGGTCTTTGTGAATGAGTTTATTTGTGACGTAATAAGGAACATAAAAGATTTTACGTAGTATTTTGGATTGTAATGATTGGATGCGGGAAGAATTTGATGGTTTGGAGGACGCCCCAGAGCTCAATTCCATATGTCCTAATTGGTCTGATTATTGTAGTGTATACTAATTTTTTGTAGTGAATGGGAAGTTTAGAGCGTTAATCTCAAATATAAATTTACACCTCAAATACAGTAATATAAAAACTATTTGCAGGCTATTCTGCCCAAATCATTAATTTCAGTCAAATCATCCTATTTTGTCACTTTTGCATTAAATTTAAAAAAAAAAATTATTTACAGATTAAGTTAAAACTATTATCGCTTTCTTAAGTAAAGTTGTTAGTTCATTTTTTTTACCAAGCCATTGTATTTAGTTTTGATTATCCAATTATACAATTTAAATTTAAGTGAACATATGAAAATAACAACATAAAATTAAACATATGTAAATAGAAATTTTTTTTTTGTGTAATTATTATTTTTTTATCTGTGATTGACGAAATAGTCCATCTTGTTCATAAAAGACAAAAACAAATCAACCCTCAGGAAATGCGTGGATCACACAAACAGTTGTCCATGTAATTACTTTCAAGTTATCATCTTTTCTTCTTTCACTTTGCTGATCGGGACCTGAATTTGTAAATACTTGACTAAGATTTTTTTCAAATAAAGTGATTACCGTTTCTTAATCGTTTGATTGTTAAAAACTCTGAGGGAATGTGATGAAAACAACTTTTGAGGCAACAAATAACTTAAAAATAAAATAGACAAATTCAGAAGAACCAAAACATAAGCAACCAAGTAAACATAGAAATGATAAGAAAAGTTATTGTGTAGTGTTTCCAATACCCACCATAGACAGCGCTTGTGGTCGCTCTACACAAGTAGTCAAAGACTAATAATAGCATCCATTGCGTCTTTTTTGTCCAATTATGTCCGTTTTGTTGAGCAGAATGGACAAAATGGACACTATAATCTATGTATAATATAGCATAAAGTGAAATCCTCTTAGTAAAATATCTGAAAGATTATTTTGCAGGGAGTTGATCTGGGTCAATAATTTAAATTAGTAGAAAAAACTATTTAATATTAACCTATATTTTGCCCCACTTTGCAAGGCTTTATCAGATCTGATTCTAATGCAAAATGTCGCAAGTTTCAACCTCCACCCAGACTATCTTTCTACAATTTACATCATACGATCAAATATCGTTTTCCAACTAAAATATTATTGTTTGAATGATCTTTGGGGCCCAAACAAAAATGCATTTGAAGTTTTTTTTTTTGTTCCAAGTCCTCCAATGAGGACGTATATAGCTTCAGAGTGAAAATTCATTTTTGGGTCCGCCACAAAATAAATATTTACTGACCCAGGTGGGAACCTTCTAAACCAAGTGTAGTGGGATCATCACCCCAACCCGCTAAGGTCTAAAGCAAAAATTTTTCTATTCTAGCCAAAATAAAATGTTGCGATGATTTTTCGTACATCACACAAGGGGTTCTACTTCTTAATTAAAATTGGGCAATTTAAATTAAGCAGAAAAAATAAAAATGTGTTTAGTTATTTATATGAATAGAATAATAACTTTTTTACCTTTTTAACTTATATAATTATACCAGGTCATTCAAAAAGTCCTGTCGTTTTTT
>NW_027107458.1:1068889-1069666 GCF_000696795.3 Halyomorpha halys | reverse complement strand
CTAGAATCAAAATAAACAACGAACAAACGAAAAACGACAGGACTTTTTGAATGCCCTGGTATTATGGCCAAGAAAAATCTTAGTTATAGCATTAAATAAAGTTAATCAACATAACAATAAATTAAATAGAGTTTGTAAATTTAACTACTTTTATTGCTTATTAAATATCTTTAAGCAAGAAATTCTCAATGGCTTTCTCATTCAAAAATGAACAGATAAAAAATAAATTGTCTATTCAAAATTAATTCACCACTTGAATCAGTATTTTGATTTTTAAAAACATCTTGGTAGGCTATAATCTTATTGTTAGGAAACCTCTATCAATTGTCGAAATTTTTCCCGATCATAATACTTCCCTTACTATATGTGTTAGGGTCACGTATCTAAGTGAGCTAAATAAAACTCTTTTCTTATAAAACAAAACAATTTTGGTTTACAAATTTTCCAAATTTTGTTCTTTTATTTATTTTTTAATAAATCGAGTAATTAACTTTACAATGGGATAATGGGTTAATCTGAACACACATGAAGTGTTAGGAGTGGAGTACTGCGGAAGATTACTAGGCCAACAGTTGTGAAAGGAGGCGATTTGGTCAGAATCACGGTCGACCTCCAGATATTTACCAAAATAAGGGTACCCACTTGATTTGGCTCGGTGGACCCCGGTAGACGGCTGCAGTGAAACAAAATAATTATCTACCTTGGAGCTACTAGCACAGTGCCTTACCACTGAGCTACCATATAAGAGAGAGAAATACTTTATTCATATATGCTGCC
>NW_027107458.1:1064930-1068314 GCF_000696795.3 Halyomorpha halys | reverse complement strand
AACATATAGATTAAGAGGAAAATATAATAAAAAAAAAAAAAAAAAAAACCGGTTACAGGAAATACTTGAATGGATAAATACGTTTTAAAAAAAGATTTGCAGTTAAATGCCTTAAAAAATAAATTGTTTTCAAAAATATATTTTAATTTTGGGAATTTTAAATAATTGCTTTAATCTTTATTTTCTTTTAGTTTTCTCAAAAATATTTTTTTTACTAAAAACATCAATCATCAAACAAAATCAATTTAATTAATCCTTTAGAAACAAAATTGATAACGCACGTTGAATTGAATTAAAATAATTATGTAATATTTTAATGCTTCTTATTTTCAAATTGTTATTTTTTTCATGTTGTATCAGCACACTGAGACCAAAATCCATTCATCAAGATGATCAAATCTATTGTATTTCTCAAAACCGTCCATTGAATAAAATGTAAATATTCTCCCACAGTTTATTTACATATTAAAATCAAAGTTCAATCATGATGTGCATATGTTTAGAACAGAGGTGTTTGTTTATAAACTATTTTTAAACAAAATGTAAAATGAGTTTTGTATGTTTAACCTTTCTCAGTCCCATCTGCCGGAAAAATAAACATTGCTTTAGAACATTCAATAGTGAGCCAAGAATTTTGTTTTTGCAAGTCTTTCAACTGTTCTAAGGCCATACTATTAAAAAAATCCCCATATATGTTTATTTTATAAGTTTGCGTATTCCATGTGGGTTTTTTTGAACTTTTTTTTTACCCCTTCCTGGTCATTTCTGACATACGGAAGAGAGTTATCTACAGAGAACCACCCTATTCTAACCATGATGAGAGGGGGGAGTCAAGTTTTCATATTGTGGGACCACCACAGAAATAAAACCAGTACCCCTGTAGTCACGAGACAGTTAAATTTGACGCTATAACTCGCTCGGCCACAAACGGTCCGCTTAACAAATTACTGTTAAACCAATACTGATTTAAATATATTTTTTTGATAAAATCAATTACTGTTTGATAAACAGTATTTATAGAGGTTACACATCAACTAATTTTGGTGCAAAAATCGTCTTTAAAATTATAATACAAGAGCCCAAGAGGAGAAAAAAGTTATTTCAGCCCAATTTTCGAATACGTTAACGAAAACTACGTATAATTACTAGTCAAAATTGATGAGTCTACCAAGCATAGGTAGGAGGAATAAAAAATGGTGGCTGTTTCAAAACCTTAAAAAATATTAATTTTTCATTCCGAGCTCTATATCTTAAAATCTACCAACAACACTAGAAAACCTAAAAGAGCATTATTTAAAGGAGTGTAACTTTGCTTAAATATTAGCCCTAATATAGCTATATACGTTGAATAGTTCTCGAGATATAGCTGTTTAAAAAGCAATATTTCATAAAAATGTTGTACATAATGTACTAATTAATCAGTAGTTAATGAATTTATTTTGAAAATTCTATATCTTAAAACCCATTTGACGTACAGATGTCTATCAGCACTCAAATTAAAGCTAGTTTAATGAGCTATGATTTGGTTTATGGCGTTTATCGTCGTTGGCGTTGTAGTTTTCAGGATATTTGCTAAAAATAAATTGATTTATAGTTGTTCGGACAAATTTTCATTTGCCAAATTTATATTCATTTGTGAATATCATAAAAACTACTATCTCTACGAAGATAAGTGTAATAAACTACTTTATAGCTAGTTAAATATCCTTTATTTTGAGTGCTGGCAGACATATGTGCGTCTTATAGATTTAGAGATATATTTTTTCAAAAATCAAACATTTTATACGAACAACTAGAAATTAACAGTTTGTGAATTTATTTTGTCAAATATCATAAAAACCGCCAATCCTACAAATATAGATGTTATAAACTATTTTATAGTAAATTTAACTAGCTTTAATTTAAGTGCTGACAGACATCTGTACGTCAAATGGTTTCTGAAATAAAGTTTTTCATAAATCAAATTTATTGTCCGAACAATTATAAATCAATTTATATTAAGAAATTTTATGAAAAATACTATTCCTACGATGGTAAAGGTCATAAACTACATAATGTAGTTGTTAAAATAATTTTAATTTGAGTGCTAATAGACATCTATACCTCATATAGTTCATGAGATATAGATTTATGAATATAAATTAACTAACTACTAATATTTTAGTGCATTTTTAAGAAATGTTGCTTTTTAGAAAGCTATATCTCGAACTATTGGACGCAAATAGCTCTTTTACGGCTAATATTTCAGAAAATTTACACTTATTTAAATAATGTTCGCTTGGATTTTCTATTGTTGTTGGTAGTTTTAAGAGCTCCGAATGAAAAATTAATGTTTTCTTAAAGTTTTGAATCAGCTGCCATTTTTTATTCCCCCTACGTATACTTGGCAGGCTCATTAGTTTTGACTAGTAATTATACACAGTTTTCATTAAAGTAATAAAAAATTGAGGTGAAATAACTGTTTTTTTTTCTTCCCGGCTCTTGTACTATTATGAGAAAAGGAACCTTAACCCTAGATCTTTAATTAACCATTAACTATATTAACTAGATCTTTAACCTATATCCCGAGAACCGTTGAACATAAATAGCTCTAATAGGGCTAATATTTCAGAAAATTTACTCTTCTTTAAATAATGTCCTTTAGATTTTCTAGTGTTGGTAGTTTTTAAGATATAGAGCTTCGAATGAAAAATTAATGGTTTTTAAGTTTTTGAAACACCCGTCATTTTTTATTCCCCCTACCTATACTTGGCAGACTCATTAGTTTTGACTAGTAATTATACACAGTTTTTATTAAAGTAATAAAAAATTGGGGTGAAATAACTGCTTTTTTTTTCTTCCCGTCTCTTGTACTATTAAGAGAAAAGGAACCTTAACCCTAGATCTTTAATTAAATGAAATCTATTTTCTTCAAATTGAGGTTCGTATATCTGTTTTGTTTGAAGAATAGAAAATATGAAGATGTATTAAAGTGCTATTCAACGCAAGTGAAACAGCTTGCCAATGCCGAATTTTAACTGCTGAAGATGATACACTATTTGAGATTTATCGTCGTTTAAGGGTTGTCTATGCTGACGATACTGTTGACAGATCTTCCATAAATCGAGTGTGATCGCAACCCATCACACTACTACATAAACTGCTTCAAATGTAGCTCTTATACTGTAGGAGTTATATCGGAATGTTGTACATTTATATCTTATTTTTTTGTTTCAGATTTTTTTTATTTATTTATTTATTTATTGATATTTACAACTGTATAAAAAATACAACCAGTAAATTTGATTATAATGACATAATGATATGATACAGGATGTAGAGAAACTACCCAGTAGTAGAACTCTAAAAACAGTTTACAATATAAGGTCACGAGGGCATCTTCTT
>NW_027107458.1:1061005-1064285 GCF_000696795.3 Halyomorpha halys | reverse complement strand
TGGGATGCAATCAAAGGGTTATTACTAACTGTGAGCACACTCAGATTATTAAAAAATAAATAAAAAAATAAAATAAATAAATAATGGAGGAACCGGTTTATCGTCTTATATATTCGATTTGACATTCACATTCACATCGAATATATAAGATAATAAACCGGTTCTTCCATTATCCAAAATATGCAGGCCGGCTTTAAAATAATTCAAGATGTTTCTACAACGCGAATGAAAATAAGATCAGGCAAAAAGATAATTACTGTCTTATATATATTCGATCCCTGTGTGAATGTGTTATGTAATGAATTTTAATTTTTTAATCAGTTTTATTTGACAAATTAATAATATAAATTAGCTAATAGCTTAGCTTGAATTTTTACTGACAATAAACATCTCAGATCTTCTGATCTTGTAACATATAAATTGCAGTTCATAATCATTGTAAAATAAACCGCCTGATTCACTACGAGTTATAAATGGTTGCCAAGGTGAAAATGAGTTAAGGCTTGCTTAATCATACCCTAATTTTGGAAACTGGAAGAAAGCTATTATTTTTTTGTTTTTATCTATTTACTGTTTCCATGGTACATTTCTAGGTTATTTGGCTTGGTTTTTTTTTACTCTTTTTTATAATTTAATTAAATTGCACCTGTTATCAGCTTAGGAGCCAAATGTTGAAAGTATGATTAAGATGGCTGTGATATTTTGTAATATCAGTGGCACTGGTCCAAATCAAACATGTACCCATCTCATTTATATTGAATAATGTATATACTAGTTAAATATTTATAAATTAATTTAAAGTTGTTGTCAAGAGGAAATATGTTTATTCACATTGGCTTATTGTAGAATCATTCAAATATATAAATACATTGTTATCTCTGTAATCTGAACCTCGGTACTGCGAACACTTCTACAATCCGAACTGGTGTAAAAAAAAAAAAAAAGTTAATTTTTTTCACATATTCAAACATTTTTAACACCCCGATCTATAGGCAAGTTATTGTAATCACTATGAAAATAAAAAGTGGACATTGTTCAAAAGTTTTGATACTGCATTAGCTAATTCCTATGGAAGTGTTCATAATATATTTTGTTGGAAGGAGAAATACCCAATATCTATTGAATAAATCATTTTATTCTGTAAAACTAATTTAATTAATAGTAAAATATGTATAAGACGCACATATGTCTGCCAACATTCACAAAAAAGGAAATTTAACTTACTATAAAGTAGTTTATGACACTTATCTTCGTAGGGGTAGTAGTTTTTATGATATTCACATATGAATATGAATTTGGCAAATGAAAATTTGTCCGAACAACTATAAATCAATTTATATTAGCAAATTTCAAGTAAATTATTACTCCTACGAAGGTAAAGGTCATAAACTACTTTATAGCTCATTAAACTAGCTTTAATTTGAGTGCTAATAGACATCTGCACGTCTAATGGTTATTGAGATATAGATGTTTCAAAATAAATTCACTAACTACTGATCTTTCAGTACGTCCCATACAACATTTTTCTGAAATGTTGCTTTTTAAAAAGCTATATCTCGAAAAATATTTAACGTAAATAACTCAATTAGATCTCATTTTTTAGAAAATGTACTATTCTTTAAATGGCGTTCTCTTAGGTTTTCTTGTGTTGCTCGAAATTTCGTCCGAACAAATAGAAATATCATGAAAACTATTACTCTTGCGAAAATCAACGACTTAAAATGCTTTATAGTACAACGGACTAACTTTAATTTGAATTTTAAAAAACATCTGTACGCCTAATACTTCCTGAAATATAGATTCCTAATTTTTTTTTATTATGGTATTATGATTATTTATTTATTTAATATAATTTACAACTGTACAAAATAATACAATAAGTAAATATGTTGTATGTTTCATATACACTTCAAAATCTTGGAAGAAGCCACCCATTGGTGGTATTTGAAACATTAATTTAAATTAGAAGGACTGACATGGAATCCTCATACACGACTGAAAAGACAGGAAACTGCTCGTCGATTCCGACTATTACAACATTTACTAGACAAACGGTCCAAACTTCCAATCCATTACAAAAGACTGATCTACATGACTGTTATTAGGATATTAGGATTATTAGGACATATGGCCTAATAGGACATATAGAGTTGAGCTATGGGGCTCCACTAAACCATCTAATTCCTCTCGAATCCAATCCTTACTGTCCAAAATCCTTCGTAAAATCCTTAATGCTCCTTACTTTGTCACAAATCAAATCATCCATCAGGACCTCAATGTCCCCTATGTTGCCATTTTGGCCAGAACCAGATACCGATTCTTCCCAATCACCCAAATCAACTCGTTTCTAACCTGGCTTCTTCTTCACTACCTAATAATCCTCCTAGACGTCTGAAAAGAAGATGGTCTCGAGATCTTCTTTAGAAATGTTTTAGGAGTTCTATCAATGGGTGATATTATGACATGATAAAAACCTGTGGAGAATCACAGGTTTTTATCATGTCATAATATCACTTACAACAAATTTACTTGATGTGTATATATGTATACAGTTGTAAATATCAATAAATAAATTATTAAAAAAAAAAAAAAAATTAGAAGGTTCTGTGGCTATCTTCTTTTCAGACGCCTTGGAGGTCCTAAAATTAATTTAAAAATTACTGATTTTCAATTTGTTTATGAAATGTTGCTTTTAAACACCTGTATCTTGGAAACTCTATGAGGGCTCATATTTTAGCCACTTTTCTCTACTTTAAATTATGTTCTATTGTGTTTTCTAATGTAGTGGGTAGCTTTAAGGATACAGAGCTACGAAAGAAATAACAGAATTATACATGTCAAAGTAGCCTCTGTTCAAATAAGGCCTCATTATACAATTCAAATTTACATATGAATAAAACGAACAAATTTGAATAAGAGCAATGAATAATAAAACGGAATATACTATGAGATGAGAGGAGATTGTACGAGTAAATTTCCATTCCTAGTACCTGGTCTCCTCCAACAAAGATTGGTAAAAACTTCTATATCAGAATATAGGGACGGTCCATTACTTCTTCCTGAGGCTTTCCATAGCTCAAGTGATCACGATACAGGTCTTTGAAACCTGAGAACTGTGGGCGGCGTCGGTTCAAAACCCAGTATATCAGAAATAACCTAAAAGGTGGTCATAAATAAAATAAAACAAATTTAGAATATATATATATATACACAGTCACTAGAAAAAATAAATATTAAAATTGCCGCAATAAGAACATAATAAATATCAATTATTACATAA
>NW_027107458.1:1059598-1060955 GCF_000696795.3 Halyomorpha halys | reverse complement strand
AATTTTAATATTACTTATTCTCACTACTTCTATAGCCTTTATCCCCTTATAATACTTTGGCCATACCTTTTCTTTCAACAATATTTATATATTTATATTGTTCTACATTTTTTTCCATTCTATAATGCTCTGATTTACTACATGTAATTAGACTCTTTTTTGATAGACTATGGATACTATGACATAATAGTATCGATGAATAGACTATACTGATTGATGCTATGACATACTCAGCTTATCAATCGATTGTTTTATTTGTGCTTTTTATGTTAATTTTTATTCAGTAACATGTTTAATGATTAACATGAAATAAAACTGGTAGGAAACTTGCTAAGATGCCAACCCGATCGCCGGTACGGTACTAAAATATCTCAACTGGGCCTATGGCTCTGCGCCAACCTATTGGACCATCAGCTGACCATCTGTTGTCTGTTGCAGGGGATGGGCAAGACAGGATACTCGATCACGCTCAGGAGGGAACACAAAGGACAGCCCTGGGGAATCAGGATCAACGGGGGCTGCGATCTAGGGAAGCCCATCGTCGTCACCAGGGTAAGTCCTAGGATAAGTTTATTAGCATTAGAACCATGATAATTTCCTCCTTAGTTTCCAAAAGTAGGACTGCTCCAAGGATAAGCCAAGTAAAAGGATAAGTTCTTTTTTACTGTCCTGAAGCAGAGTAAAACCTGCAAGCTATGTACCAGGATAAGTTCTCACTTAGTGTCCAGAAGTAGGATAAGTTTAGTAAGCTTAGTAGGTTATTGGAAATAAATGGTTTGAATATAATCGTAAAGTAAAGTATATTAACAGCTACAATACATCGAGGGTCAAAGATTCAGTACTAAATATATAATATGGTAGAATCACATTGTTTTAAATTTTCAGATTATATTTAGGTAAAAAATAAAAAAAGGTTCTGTGTGATAAATCTTTGAGGCACAACTAATTTTAAAAAGTGAAAATTGCAGTTTCTTTTTTAGATGGATATTGCAAAACATTAGAAAAAAAAATATGAACAATTTTTATTTTCTGAATTATTAAAATTTATCGTTTATTATAAACTTTTAATGAGGCAATATCTTTTATTGATTTATTTTTAATTTTCTTAGAAAGCATGAACTTTTAATAAATAGAATATTTTAATAAATGAAAAATAATACTTTTCTATTTTTCACCGTTTTCATACTATAACGTTATGCCAATATCAAAAATAAAAATAAATTATCTCACGAAAAAATACAGGTTAGTATTTCATTTTAATAATTTATGATTGGAGAAGTTTGTCGGGGGGTGCGGTCAGCAAAGAACAACATAAATAAACAAAACCATATTTATTTATTTTATGCCGACGTTTCGA
>NW_027107458.1:1058016-1059548 GCF_000696795.3 Halyomorpha halys | reverse complement strand
AACAAAACCATATTTATTTATTTTATGCCGACGTTTCGACCTGAGTTTCAGGTCTTCATCAGGGGTTGTGGCGTAGAAGGTAGGCCTGCAACAGCACACCCCGACAAACTTCTCCAATCATTAATCTACGGTCAACTATCTACATCTACACTATCTACACCTCACTTAATAATTTATATTTTTGTTACAACATAGCCTATATTATTATATTAATTTTTTTTATTTTCCTGACTCTTTTGGAACTAAACCTTTCACTAATCTGTCATTAACACTTTAGTAAAGACTCTTGACTCTTCTCAAGAAGTTTCTTGTCTACATACATTCAACATTTTATCGAGAAAATACAGATTTCAAAATTCCAAAGGTATTTGCAATGATTTTTGTATATATTTACAACTGTAAAACAATATATACAACAAGTAAATTAGCTTTAGGCGATATAATGATCAAACATGATAATTTCATGACCCATTGATAGAACTCCAATAACATTTCTAGAGGAGATCTCGCGGCTATCTTCTTTTCAGACGCCGAGGAGGATTGTTAGGTAATGAAAGAGAAATCAGGTTAGAAAAAAGTAGGTTTGGGTGGTTAGGTTATTTTATGAAAGATTTTTTGACTGTGAAGATTGGATTTGTGAGGAATTCTATGGTTTAGTGAAGCCTCAAAGCTTAAATCTATATGTCCAGATAGGCCTTTTAAGAGCCATGTAGATCAGTCATTGATTATAGATTGGAAGTTTAGACAGTTTGTCTAGTAAATGTTGTAATAGTCGGAATCGACGAGCGGTTTCCTGTCTTGTATTAGAATTCCATGTCCATATTTTGTCCAGATGTAGTCCTGAGTAACGGATCCGTTTGACAGGGATAAGTGGGGGATATTATTAAGGGATACTGTGGGGCAGGAGGTCATGGGTTTACGACAAAGGGTAAATGTGATTTGGTGGGATTTGTGGAATTTATTTTGATCCTCAAGTTTTGGCACCATTCATCAAGAGTGTTATGTAAGATCGGATTGGAATAAAATGAAAGGATCATTGTTCACTGACAATAGATACATTGTATTTTAATTTATTAATTATTAGAGTAAAATGTTTTAACACAATATTCGCACTTTTGTTTACAGTCTCATATATAAAATTTGTGTTTCAAAATTATTGGGGTAGAGGAAAACCTCTCTACTACTGTGTCTTTGAAAATATGTTCAACTAAAAGTAGCCCATAGGACATTGACACTAAAATTATATTTAAATAAACACTAGCTGAACCGTTTATCCGCTGACTAAATGCACTCACTCCTGGCAGATAGATAAAGTAGTTCTATGGCCAATGAATCATAGGCAAGAATAAATCGTTGAAACCTTCGGTTCGCTGCAATACTAATTCTATAAAGCTCTTTGAACATCTAGGTTTTCATTAAATTTTATAGGTCAGTCTCTTTTCAGATACAAGGACAAGTATAATTATGAAAGGAATATGGTCCGGGTACGGTCAAAAAAACTCAAATAGTAGAATTATACTATTTTATTGAGC
>NW_027107458.1:1047779-1048221 GCF_000696795.3 Halyomorpha halys | reverse complement strand
TACAGAAAAGTGTAAAATATAATAGAAAATTAATAATAAAGTAATTAATATAAGTACACTTAAAGAGATAACAGATGAATATAAATTAAAAGATAGATACATGAATATAAATGAAACAGGAAGGATAGTGAATATAAAAATATTAAAAAAAAAAAATTAAAAAATTATTGTTCACCTAATTTAAATACTGTTTATCATATTTACTTTACAAATTATTTTCGTTATTGTGGCACAACCGCCGTCCCCACTCCTTCCAATACCAACGGTCACTTTTGTTTTGTTACTTTATTATTAATTTTCTATTATATTTTACACTTTTCTGTATCCCCGCTTATTTGGTATATTTTGTTACTTAATTACTAACACACATTGTATCCCATTATTTTATACTTTACTTTTCCTTTGTTTTTCTATCTGTTTTTTTTTTAAATATTTCTTCTCC
>NW_027107458.1:1038226-1047099 GCF_000696795.3 Halyomorpha halys | reverse complement strand
AAAATAGTATAATTCTACTATTTGAGTTTTTTTGACCGTACCCGGACCATATTCCTTTCATCTTTACACACGGTCAATCAATAATCTTCAAGTATAATTAATTATATGTGTTCCAAAGGCTTACACAACTAAGGCTGGTAAATATACCTATACACAAACTACCAAATACAATGCTCCAATTATCCCGACTTCCCAAAGGTAGTACGTTACCTACTGAATATAGAACTATATTTATATATACAGATTAGGAGGTTGAGGGTAGGTTAGAACTGAAGATGATTGTGTGGATAGAGCTGAGTTGGATGAATTTTAACATATTTGACATTACATACACCACATACTGAATATAGAACAAGATTCTCACGTCTTTTTTTTTTTTTAATTTTTATGATATATGCATATGAATATGTATTTTGCATTCGAAATTTTGTCCGAACAACTAGAAATATCATGAAACTATTACTCTTGCGAAGATAAACGACTCAAAATACTTTATAGTACAACTGACTAGCTTTAATTTGAATTTTAGAGGACATATGTACGTCTAATACTTCCTGAGATATAGATTCATAAAATTTTTTTTATTATTATTTATTTATTTAATGTAATTTAGGGAGTTAAGGAAAAAAATGTTCTAAATATCATGTGAATATGTTTATTGTAAATATGGCCGATTATGGATTGATTGTGATGGATTGTATTGTAGCAACCTAATGTATTTGGCAACATGGCTAAATAAAGTACTTCTCTCTAGTCAACCTCTCTTCCAGTGGGGCCCCAAACTGTGCCATCATTGTACATCTTCCTAACAATCTTGAACTAGTGAAAAATTCCTCTAACTGTCGCAAGTATCAATTTGATACAAACAGTATCTCCTGAGAAACAAAACACCAGCTGGAGTCAGGAAGATCACAGGAAGACTGCACTGCATAGTACAAGAAAAAAAGGCAGTTATCAAACCCCAATTTTTGATTATTTTGATGAAAACTATGTATGATTACTAGTCAAAATTGATGAGTCTGCCAAGTATAGGTAAGGGGGATAAAAAATGGCGGCTGTTTAAAAACCTTAAAAAAACATTAATTTTTTATTCGGAGCTCTATATCTTAAAAACTACCAACAACACTAAAAAATCTAAAAGAACATTATTTAAAGAAAAGTAAATTTGCTGAAATATTAGCCCTAAAAGAGCTACTTACGTCCAATAGTTCTCATGATTTAACCTTTTAAAAAGCAAAATTTCTTAAAAATCTACTGAAAGATTAGGAGGTAGCTAATTTATTTTGAGAAATCTATATCTCAGGAACTATGTGACGTACAGATGTCTATTAGCACCCACATTAAAGCTAGTATAATGGACTATAAATAAGTTTATGACCTTTACAATTGTAGGAATAGCAGTTTTCATGATATTTGCTAAGATAAATTGATTTATAGTTGTTCGGACAATAAGTTTGATTTATGAAAAACTTCATTTCAGAAACCATTTGATGTTTTCCAGCGCTCAAATTAAAGCTAGTTAAATTTACTACAAATAGTTAATTATGTTTATCTTTGTAGTAGTAGTAATTTTTATGATATTTGGCAAAATAAACTCACAAAATGTTAATTAATAGTTGTTCGTATTAAATGTTGGATTTTTGAAAAAATATATCTCTAGATCCATAAGACGCACATATGTCTGCCAACACTCACAATAAAGGAAATTTAACTTACTATAAAGTAGTTTATGACACTTATCTTCGTAGGGGTAGTAGGTTTTATGATATTCAGATATGAATATAAATTTGGCAAATGAAAATTTGTCCGAACAACTATAAATCAATTTATATTAGCAAATTTCAAGTAAATTATTACTCCTAAGAAGATAAACATTCATAAACTACTTTATAATCCATTAAACTAGCTTTAATGTGAGTGCTAATAGACATCTATACGTCAAATGGTTTTTGAGATATAAATGTTTCAAAATAAATTCAGTAACTACTGATCTTTCAGTCCGTCCCATACTACATTTTTATGAAATGTTGCGTTTTAAAAGCTATATCTCGAAAACTAACGTAAATAAATCTATTAGGGCTCATATTTTAGTAAATTTACTATTCTTTAATTCACGTTCTCTTAGGTTTTCTTGTGTTGTTCCTACTTTTAAGATATAGAGCTCCGAATTCTATTTTTATTCCCCCTACCTATACTTGACAGACTCATCAGTTTTGACTATTAATTATACATAACTTTCATTAATGTAATAAAAAATTGGGGTGAGATAACTGCTTTTTTTTCCTCCTGGGCTCTTGTACTAGCAGGTTTAAAGTCAAGAAGGTGAGGAGAAGAGCTCATCTCTTCGATCACACACATGTATCAAAATGATACTCTCGCCAGTAGCTCTGTGTTAAGAATGTTTTGTTTCTTTATAGCAAACCTCATCCATTTATTACTATTTATTATGCACTTCTAACGACATACAGTGCATCTCTAACTATAAATTAGCCATTAAGCCTCACTTAGCATTTAACAGTATCTAATAACATTACACGATTGATTCAACACCACCTTTACTGCATTGTGAAACATGTTCTCTACTTTTCCTTGGCAAAACACTGATTCGATAGACAAGTACAGCACACCTTGAACTGACATTCGATCGAAGAACTTATTACACAAAAAGAGACAAACTCTAAATTAAAAGTTTTTTTCATCCCCTTTTGAAAAAATCAAAATTAAAACTTAGATAGAAATTGAATTCTTACATTTACATACATTCCACAACCATTACGGACAGAAAAAAAAAAAAAAAAACTCACATTAACTAACTTTATTTTATTCAGGAAAAATACTCAGGACAATTACAAAAGTTCCTTGGAACGTCACCAACATAACTTTGCATAATGAGGTGTAGATAGTTGACCGTAGATTAATGATTGGAAAAGTTTGTCGGGGGGTGCGGTCAGCAAAGAACAACATAAATGAACAAAACCATAGTTATTTATTTTATGCCGACGTTTCAACCTGAGTTTCAGGTCTTCATCAGAGCTATAGAACAAAAGAGATAACAACAACTTTTAGAGAAACATACAATTGAAAAGGAATAGTATACAAACAAATTAAGAATTATACAAAATATTGAATTGAATCATAAATAATAAAAAACTGATAACTGATAATTGAATAGTAAAACATTTTTTAATTGATTGATAATCGTGAAATTGGACGGTAGTAGATTGAAAACAGTGACAGGTGAAATATAATATCATGTAGGTAAGAAGATATGTATAATATAAGATATGCAAGTAGTGTCTAAAAAACTGAAAAAATAAATACATAAATTGAATCTACAAATTGAACTCTATCACAGACAATGAAAAATAGTGAGTGGCTTATATCTGAATTACAGTGTGAGTATTAACTTATATACCTATACTAAAAATATATACATATATGTGCATATGTATATTTAAGGTAAAAAATACCATGTTTACATTCATTTCTATATTGAAGGGAATGGAGGCTTGCACAGGCTAGGAATCTTATCGAACCGGGAATTTCCGGGAGTAAGGCACAGGACAAACCGGCTCACATATATAGTACTATTTGAGTTTAATTTGACCGCACTCGGGCCATATTCCATTTACCATAAATTTTAATATTAATGTTTTATTTTAATATTTAATATTATTCTTTGTAAATATTAAATATACCGTTTTAGAATATTTTCGGAAAGAAAATACTTATTTAAATTATGAATAACCTGAATCGGCCCAGTTTGACAAGAAATAAGAATTTCTCCGGAATAATTTCCTCGACAAAACAATTATTCAAAAATCAAAAAGGGTAATATCATTAAGTATCTTTAAATATATTTTATTGTTTGAAAATGGACTAGTTATTACGATTACTAGCTACAGAGAAGAATGTCTTATCATCTAATGTTAATTATAAAACCAAACATTTACGAAGAAGTAAAATTAAATAGATAAAATTTCCTAAATAAGCCATGTTAAATATTTTTATCTTATTTGAGCATTTACTTTTTTGAAATCGGTATGATTTCTTGCAAACAGTAATATTACATGTGATTTTGCATTGAAAAACCTCGTTAATATTATATTTCTTTATTAAATAAATCAATTGGAATCCTTATTAAGTCTCAACATTATTTATTATATCAATATTCCAACGTTTTGGCCAACCCGGCCATCCCAAGGACAATGTTAAATTTTTTTTTTTAAATTATTAATTGATATTCACAACTGTACATAAATACATCAAGTAAATTTGAGGAAATCATAATGGTATGGTACAAGCATGTAAAGAAACTACCCAATGGTAGCTAGCACTCTAAAACCATTTTTACAATATAAGGTCTCGAGGCCATCTTCTTTTCCGGATCGTCCGGAATAAAAGAAGAAGCAAGATTAGAAACTAATAAGTTTGAGTGGTTAGGGAGTTTGTAAAGGAAAGAATGATATCTGGTTCGAGCTAAATCGGTTACAAATGGAACATTAAGGTCATTGTGGATGATTTTTATTTGTGACATTTACGATTTTAGATTGTAAGGATTGGATACGAAAGGAATTTGTAGGTTTAGTGGAGCCCCAAAGCTCAACGCCGTATGTCCAGATAGGCCTTATAATTGTCATGTAGATCAGTCTTTTGTAATGAATTGGAAGTTTGGACCGTTTGTCTAGTAAGTGGAGTAGTCGAAATCTAAGTGCATTTTCCTGTCTTTTCAGTCTTGTGTGAAGATTCCAGGTTAGTCGTTTGTCCATATGTAGTCCAAGGTAGCGGTTCTGTTCAAAGGGGTAAGGGCAACAATATTGAAGTATACTGTAGGGCAGTCAGTAGATTTACGACGTTGGGCAACGGTAATTTGATGGGATTTGTTGGTATTTATTTTAATCCTCCAATAACGACACCATTCTTCGAGGGCTGTGATATGGGATTCAAGAGTTTGGGATGCAATTAAAGTATTATTAACAGCGAGCACACATGTGTCATCGACGTACGTGGTGAGAATAGTGTTAGAAATGGTTGGGATGTCTGCTGTATAGATTGTGCAGAGGATGGAACCGAGGATACCTTTTATGGTGACAGTTTGAGTTAGAGTTTATAGAGTAGAGTTGTAGATATAGAGTTTGTTTATCTAATACTGGATAATGTATTTTAAATCTAAAATTTAAGTTTTAAAAATTAATGATGTTCTATAAAAATAGGGCGATTTTACTTGAATTTGATGACCTGCGCAAAATAGCCTGTAAAATATTTCTTTTTTTAATTTTGATGTGAGGTGTGAATTTATATTTAAGATTGTCCTTGAGGATGGCCAAATTGGCCGAAACGTTGGACTGTTGATATAATAAATAATGTTGAGACTTAATAAGGATACCATTTGATTTATTTAATAGATAAATACCAGTCTCAAGAATTCCAATAAATTATAAAAATTATATTTCTTATTTGATTATATTCTAAACTTAAATTACATAACCAAGAAATATTTTATTTATCAGATGATTATTTCTTTTTTTTGAACTGACCATCATTTATTTTTATAGCCTTAAATTTCTGTTGATTGAATGTAACACATTTAAATTTCTTTTAATAAAGAAATTAGAATAGATTTAATTTTTAAAAATATTCTAAAAGTTTTGATGTCTTTGATCCAACAATATACCGATTCCTCATATATTACTTTTTAAAATATTAATCCATTAGTAGTTTCTTAGACGTTGCCTAAGGAATACAGGAAATACCTTTCGAAGTAACCTTGCCTATTTATCCTTGGTAGTGGCATTGGCCCAACCAGTCTGGAGAAATAGGTCATGGATAGAAAGTAATCCGACATCCACATCTCTAAGCCATCAATATCATTAATAATATATGAATAAATACGCTTGTTATTGTTATATTATAACGTTATACCCTAAGCACAAAACTCTACTAATATTATTTTTACTATACAACTAATTATATTAAAAATTTACATAGCAAATGAAAAATGTAGTTCACCATTACTAATAATTACATTAGCAGTTGTAGTTATAACTACATTTAAACTAATGTAGTTACAACACGTAACATGTAACTAGTAATTTTAATTACAATTTTGCTTAACTCTGGTGAACAGCCGCGCTCAAAAACAGATAGTCGTACAAAAATGAAATTATAATTATAAATTAAGGCACGGAGACTCGCGTGGAGGGAAGAAGGCCATGAAGAAGACCACCCATTTCCTGGGAGGAGGGTGTTAAGGAAGCGTTCAGGAGGCGGGATACGGACAGGAGTGAAATAAGGTGATCCAATGAAGAAAGGAGATGGTCCAAGATCGAGATATCTGGTCCAGACTCTACAAATTGTAACCCCACACGGTAAAAGGGATAAAATGATTATGAGATGAGAATTAAGGTAGGTGTGTGGGATGTTACAGGAAACTTTATCGATAAAATCGACAAAGCCGTTTATATAACATAGACAATTTTTTTTTTTCTCAAAAACATCTCGCACTATTTAAATAAATTCATTGTATTAATGTACAATTGAATGTTCTTAATATAAGCTAGGTCTTACCCTCATTACAATAGTTTTACTGTGTTTAAATAATGAATTTTCAAAACGACTACCTTTAAAGTAACACTACTTTTTTTTAATAATGAACCATCTCCTATTGATACCAACAATATAAATTGTTGAAATAAAAACTATGAAAAGTTTGATTATTAAATTAAGGAGGTAAATTTATAATAAAATAAAAATATTTTTTTAGGTTGAAAAAAGTGGTTTCCGAAAATAGGAGGGGAAAAGTAGAATTATTCATTCTCTTTAATTTGTTTAATTTTTATTTCACAAAGGAAACTATTCATTCAAGTCCATTTGTCATTAATCAGTTATTAATCCATTAAGACGTACTGTATCAATTGAATATATTAATGTAAGAACCAGTCATGTATTATCCAATAGGATAATAGGATTCTAACAAGGATGTTAGGAAAGTATCAATATTTTTTTTTAATATATCGATATTTTCTCCGATATATTTAATATTGAAATTAAGCTATCAAAAAGTGATATTTATAAAAAAAAACTAAATAAATTAAATGAAATGAAAAGTTCTACTTTTCTCCTCTTTTTTCAAAAACCTTTTTTTTTTAAATTTTTAAAATTTACCTCCTTAATTTAATAATCAAATCTTTTCATAGTTTTTATTTCAAAAACTCATATAGGTCTGCTATCAATGGGAGATGGTAAATTATTTCAAATTAAAAAAAATTAAAGTAGTTTAAAGGAAGCCTTTTTGAACATTTAGCATCTAAACACAGTATAACTATTTGAATGAGGGAAAGACCTAGGTTATATTAGGAACATTCAATTGCACATTAACACAATTAGTTTATTTAAAACAGTGCGAGACGTTTATGAGATAGTAAATAAATGTGTTAAATCGATCATATAAACTGGCTTAGTCGATTTTATCGCTAAAGTATCTGTAACATCCTACACACCCGCGTTAATTTATAATTATAATTTCAATTTTGCACGACTATCTGTTTTTAAACACGACTGTTCACACACTAACAGGGATAGTTTGGCAATACGTCGTTATTTCAAAACGGGGATCTTGAAACCAGAGTTGGGCAAAAATTATTCGATTGACAAGAGACGAATACTTTTTTTTTCCATTGAAGAGAGACGAATACTTTTTTATTCGATTGACGAGAGACGAATACTTTTTTATTCGATTGAAGAGAGACGAATACTTTTTTATTCGATTGAAGAGAGACGAATAAATTTTTATTCGATTGACAAGAGACGAATACTTTTTTATTCGAATGACGAGAGACGAATACTTTTTTATTCGATTGACGAGAGACGAATACTTTTTTATTCGATTGAAGAGAGACGAATAAATTTTTATTTTTAGGTTTTCGGATATGTAGAATATGAAAGTGCTATTGATTTTTACATGGCGTATCGATTTATTTTAACTTTCTTGATTTCTAACATGTTACGGTCCCTTTATACGTTCTAAGGAATGCAGAATATGAAAAAGATATCGATTTTATGATCGCGTATCCTCCTAGGCGTCTGAAAAGAAGATGGCCTCGAGATCTTCTCCTCTAGAAGTGTTATTGGAGTTCTATCTGTGGGTAGATTCTCCACATGTTTGTATCATGTCACTATGTCACGTACAGCAAATTTACTCGTTGTATATGTGTGTATACAGTTGTAAATAACAATAAATAAATTATTAAAAAAAAAAAAAAAGATCGCGTATCGATTTATTTATACTTTTCTGATGTCTAACATGTTAGGGTACCTTTATCCGCTTTGAGGAATGCAGAATGTGAAAACTATGTCGATTTTAAGATCTCGTATCGAGTTATTTTTACTTTTCCGATTTCTAACATGTTAGGGTCCCTTTATATGTTTCAATATATGCCAAAAATGAAAATGATATTGATTTTACGATCGCGTATCGATTTATTTTAACGAAGATAAGAAATCTGCATATATAAAAACATAAAGAGGCCATGTAACATGTTAGAAATCAGAAAAGTTAAAATAAATCGATAGTATTTTCATATTCTACATATCTCAACATATATAAAGAGACCCTAAAATGTTAGAAATCAAAAAAGTTAAAATTAATCGATACGCGATCTTAAAATCGATAGCATTTTCATCTTCTACTTATCCCGAAACATATAAAGGGGCCTTAACATGTTAGAAATCAGAAAATTTAAAATAAATCGATAGTATTTTCATATTCTACATATCCCAAAACATAAAAAGGGTCCCTTATATGTTAGAAATCAGAAAAGTTAAAATAAATCGATAGTATTTTCATATTCTACATATCCCAAAACATAAAAAGG
>NW_027107458.1:1034807-1037041 GCF_000696795.3 Halyomorpha halys | reverse complement strand
GTGGTTAGGGAGTTTATTATGAAAGGAATAATATCGGGTTCGGGCTAGATTGGTTACATAAGGAACATTTAGGTCTCTTTTTATAATTTAAATTTACAACCTTTTCACTTAAAAAATTGTCTCTATTTAATCTTACTATCATCGTCAACAACAGAATCTACCTTCAACAGGTTAGGACTCTGTTATCACGTTATCACTAAAATCAATTTTTTTACAATTTAATTAACGTTCATTTTTAATTTAATTTTTATTATATACATTCTTTTGCATTCATACTCCCCCCTCTCTTTTTTATTTTTTGCATATGCACTCACATATACATGTGGGTATATGTGTGTATATATTATATATATACACACATATACCTATAACATATATACATATATTATATCTCTATATTTCTAGAATTTGAACATTTATCTTACAACTAACATTTTTCTAATAATTACATATTTATTTATTTTTAATTCAAAATATATTTATGCGAAAATATTAGAGTTTAAATTATAAAACTTTTTAAGAGAATAATCAATTTAAAAATAGTGTTTGAGACTGTTATGATACTATTTTAATATTTAATTTGTTTTAAAGATCATTGCATCATTGCATGGGCAATTAGCCAATAAGAAACATTTTAATGAATATATAAAATCAATATTTAAGGTATAGTATGAAACATTAGTATGTTGTGAGGAAATGATGTAATAATAATAATATAAAAACCAATTTTTATAGGTCTCCTTGAGAATGGCCTGAGGGCCGAAACGTCGGAGAGTTTTTATAATAAATGTTAAGAGTAAAATTGGATAAAGTGTGTTTGTGTTAACAATAAAATAAAGCAATCTCAAACAATCAATGAAATAAATCATTAATCTGTCATTGTTTTTGTTATTAACTTTTCTTTTTCTTTTACTGCTTAAGAATAATTATTTTTTTATAATTGATGGTTATTAATCACAATTGTTCAATTTTATAGTATTTTAAATAGTTTGGAGTGTCTTTTGCACGAGATTATATCCTCTCACAAAATCAATTGTTACAAAAAAATCAAACAGTTATATTAACCATGTAACCGATCTGGTATTGAATAAAAAATCATGAATGAGTTTCTATAAATCTCGACCCCGAGATTCTAATTCATTAATTAGTTTAGTAAAAATTAGCTTAAAACATCTTACAGTGGATTGTTATATTTCACTTCCCGGGGAGTGGAGGTTTACATGACAGATTTTTTAAAATTATTATTTTTAGAAATATCGTTTATTAAAAATATACATGCCAACAAACCCAGCCGAAGCAATATGCGATTTTTCTAATTAATTCCACTAAATACTCCATTGAACCCCCATAAAGTTGTTTTTTTTTTACATAAAGCGATAGTTTTTATTTTTGTTTAGTTCAATAATGAAAAAAATATCCAGAACTTTTTTACCAAACAAAATAGTTACAAAATAATAAATATAGCTTAATTTTAACTGAATCAAAAATTTTCTACGTTCAAATAGTAGCTCGGTTGTCAATAGTAACCAAAAAAAGGAACAACTAAGTTAATAAAGTAAGTGGATTTGGGGTGAAAAAATAAAATAGGAAGATATGACTTGAGGAATATTCAAGTATTGAGCTGCCATTTCTGAATATTTGCCTTAAACGTGGCTTTATTATTTGATATCTCTGGAATTTCCTTATTTCCAAGTACAAATCGATATTGTGAGCTGGATGGATGATATGGAAAAAAAAGTGGACTAATTCGTCTATGTCCAGGAATTTCCTCCCCTGACATTGATCCCACTCTGCCCCTGATCCTGGACTGTTCCATGAACAGTCAGATAGGTGCCATATTGTAGGGCAGTAGCAGTGAAAGAGGTAACTGTTATTGTTAGATCAGTGACTGTCACTGCATAAGTAGCGAGTAAGTGAAAGTAGGAGTAGCAGTGAACGGAGTGGAGTTACTTCCTACCAGGATTTCAGGAGCTCACTGGAGTAGGATCATCGTTCGACAGCTCCTGCGTCCTTATCTTTTCCTGATGCTTGATTCACAACCAGTTACGAACGAAAATATGAGTAAAATAAATATTGTGAGGTTCATAAATAAAATAATAGTAATTTTGGATTTAAACTTTTTAATTAAATATGTACCGCTACAACCCATGTAGGTTTTAGGGACGCAGTACATTAGGGGTATTCATGATCTATGTTAAAGCGTGTTAAATGGAAAAACTCGTGTTAAATCGAAA
>NW_027107458.1:1014466-1032982 GCF_000696795.3 Halyomorpha halys | reverse complement strand
TTTTGTTACTAATAAAACCATCCATAAAGACCTAAATGTTCCTTATGTAACCGATCTAGCCCGAACCCGATATTATTCCTTCCATAATAAAAACCTTAACCACCCAAACCCACTAGTTTCTAACCTTGCTTCCTCTTCCATTCCTGGCAATCCTCCGAGGAACCTGAAATTTCTCTACATGCTATATCATATCATTATGTCATTATGCTCAAATTTACTTGTTGTATTTTTTATACAGTTGTAAATATCAATAAATAAATAAAAAAAATAAACTCTGTTTCTGTAGCCGTGAGGCAACTCTACAGGTTCAGGAGACCCCAACCTCAATATAATTGGTACCCTTAATTGCAGGAAAATGGCGGTTGAGGATGTTTATGGCCAAAAATCACCTTCTTGTACAACCGTTGTTCAAAAAAAAAATCACTTCCTTACAATGTACTGAACCCTTGATCTTTTATGGATCAAAGCAGTACAATACTTTTATTTATTTATTTTAACCAATTAAATTCCTCATTAGAAAAAATTGTATATAGTTATCAAAAGTAACTTTTAAACTCAACTAACTTATTCACATTTATTCTCATAATAATAGTCCATATTATTATTCAATTAATTCTTAAATTATTATCTTAGCTATGATAAACAAGGACAAAGATCAAAACTGGGAGGGGGGCAAACCATAGTCAGTCAGGTTGTAACCTTTCAGCACGAAAAGGCGAATGAAACCAAAATTATCAGAAAATGATTTTATAGTTAATAAAATTATTATTTGCTTGAAAAAAAGGTTTATAAAATTAATAATTTTTTTCACTTCTGGAGAGACAACTACCCCCTCCGCCAGACCTTTCAGTGTACGCCCATGCTAATGAACAAAACAATGTCGTCTGTATTTGGCTTGGCCTAGTATTGCATCACTATTCCTAACTTCTTTTAGGGGAGTTCTGTATTCATGGTGCAAATAAAATAAATCGATTTCTCAGAATTAGAAATTTTCAGTATTAACTATTATTATTATTATTATAATATTATTATATAAATAACAAGAGCCAGGAAGAAAAAAAGGCAGTTATCTCACCCCAATTTTTGATTACATTAATGAAAAATATGTATAATTACTAGTCAAAATTGATGAGTCTGCCAAGTATACGTATAGTATAGGGGGAATAAAAAATTGCGGCTGTTTCAAAACCTTCATTTTTCATTCGGAGCTCTTAAAAACTACCAACAACACTAGAAAATCTAAGAGAACATTATTTAAAGAAGAGTAAATTTTCTGAAATATTAGCCCTAAAAGAGCTATTTGCGTCCAATAGTTCGAAATATAGCTTTCTAAAAAGCAAAATTTCTTAAAAATCTTCTGAAAGATAAGAAGTTAGTTAATTTAGTTTGAGAAATCTATATCTCAGGAACTATAAGACGTACAGATGTCTATTAGCACTCAAATTAAAGCTAGTTTAATAGACTATAAATAAGTTTATGACCTTTACCTTCGTAGGAATAGTAGTTTTCATGATATTTGCTAAAATAAATTGATTTATAGTTGTTCGGACAATAAGTTTGATTTATGAAAAACTTCATTTCAAAAACCATTGGACGTACAGATATTTACCAGCGCTCAATAAAATAAAGCTAGTTAAATTTACTACAAAATAGTTTATTATGTTTATCTTTGTAGGAGTAGTGTTTTTTTTTTTTATGATATTTGACAAAATAAACTCACAAAATGTTAATTTATAGTTGTTCGCATAAAATGTTGGATTTTTGAAAATACATCTCTAGATCTGTAAGATGCACATATGTCTGCCAACACTCAAAATAAAGGAAATTTAACTTACTCTAAAGTAGTTTATGACACTTATCTTCGTAGGAGTAGTAGTTTTTATGATATTCACATATGAATATAAATTTGGCAAATGATAATTTGTCCGAACAACTATAAATCAAATTATTTTAGCAAATTGCATGCAAAATATTAAATATTTACACCAACGAAGATAAACATCATTAAATACTTTATAGTTCATTACACTAGCTTTAATTTGAGTGCTAATAGACATCTGTACGTCAAATGGATTTTGAGATATGGATTTTTCGAAATAAATTCATCTTTAATCTCATCAGCAACTCATCTTTAAGTAAATTTTCTACAAAATGTAGGCCCTAATAGAGCTATATTCAATAGTCAAAGTCATTTTTTAAAAAAATTACACTTCTTAAAATAATGCCCTCTTAGATTTTCTATTGTTGTTGGTAGTTGAAAAGATATAGAGCTCCGAATAAAAAATTAATTATTTTTAACCTTTTGAAACAGCCACCAATTTTTATCCCCCTAGATATACTTGGTAGACTCATCAATTTCGACTAGTAATTATACCTAGCTTTCAATTGTAATGTAATAAAAATTTGGGAGAAATAATTGATTTTTTCTTCTCTTGGGCTCTTTTACTATTCCACATCCACCCCATTCGCCAGATTTATCTCCAACAAATTCTCCTCAGAAATTTAGACAATTTCCTTAAAGGTAAAATTTTCGAATATTATTCTCAGGTCAAGAAAGTATTTTCTGGCTTAATTTCTTCACAACACTCTGAATCTTTCAGTTCTGGTATTGAAAAGTTGATAACACGTTGGGAGAAAAGTATAGAAAGTGAGGAAAAGTTTTTAAATACAAAAAATGTTTTGACTTCATAAAGTTGTTTTATTAAATAAACTTTTCTATGAAACGAATCAATATTAGTTTTCTTTATAACCTAAACTGCGAAATGATAGTAGAACTGAGAGCCATCCATCTTAAATAGCAAATAAATTAATGTATTCGTTAAAATTTTCCTAAATATTAGTTAATAAATAATAAATTGGTTAGTAAACCTCCTGTGAGTTATGGCATAATGTTGAAAAATCTAAATTGTTCTTCAATAAAATATCTAACTCATAAAGGATTTTACAGATATGGCTGGAAATTATAAATGTTAGCGCGATTAAAGTTACAAATGAACCCTTCTACTTCATCTATTAGTATACACTCGAAAACTAGCTACATACACTTTGTTTGACCAGTGTTAACACCATATTTTATTATTACCTTGTAAATAGTATTTGAGTTGTATGAGTGTTTAATTTAGTTACATTTATTTTTATTTATATTATTTTAATTGGATAAAGTCATTTGAGAAGGAAAAATGTGTATTTTTATTTGTGTTGTTATAAATAAGTAATAGAGACAGTTGCTAAGGGTTGATAATCGTCGCTAAGACGTTCCCTAGCAACGGGGCGACCAACTTCGTTTATTAGGAGTTCCGACTAATTAGTGGCCATGATAGTGTCTAAGCAGCCCTTTCTGCCTTTATAATTTAATAGTTTGGACATTTTTAGTGAGTTAATCGTCATTACATTTCGAAACCAGACCTTATCTGAGTTTCGACTTGAATATAAATTGTTGTTTAGTCGGCTCGCCTAATGCATTAAAATGACTAGACCCTTTCTGCCCTTAAAAAGTTCCAGTGTGGCCATCTAGACTTTTGGATATTTCGACTGTCGATGAGCCACTACACCAACCTTGGACCATTACAGCGGTGTATTTAGCTACAAGAGCAGCGACCTACACATCTCGGCAGCACTCTTCCACTGACCTATCGGAGTTGATAACTTTTCGTCGAGTAGTATTTAATTTACATATTTATTTGTTTTTTTGTAAATCAGTTTCTTTTCGTTTTCATAATTTATCAAACTATTTTATTTTTATCTGAGATGCCTTTTTATTTTTATTTGTATTCATTGTTTGTCATCTTATGTTTATTTTAGTTTTAGATTTACAAATGTTTATATCCGAACCAGCTAGTTGTTTTTTCATTTTAAAGCCTTCCAACAAAAAGACATAGTCGATTTGAGGTGCCTTTAACAACCAGTATATCGCTTCTTTGTTTGCTTGCCACGTGTGACCAAAGAAAAGTTTTTATTTTAAATTGGACGTCTTCCTAAGATAAGTTACACGCTATATTACCAACTGGAGACCCCTTGCGATCTATCACCATTCATGTCCAAAAGTAAACCCAGTCTACGATAGAATGTGTCTTGTACAAAAAGATTTTTTATTTTTTGCGATGCTTCGCTATCTATGTGAAGTAGTGGTATAATTATATTCTAGTTTGGAATATAAACATTTCAAGTTGTTTGGGATTGATGTTGGCCACGAACAAGGAAAAATATTCCCTCTGCACCGGATGCATATTATTACTGCTCCCGATATAATCTGCTGTTGTTTCTTCTTGTCGCAGTCAAGGTTAAGAAAATCCCAAAGTCGGACATGACATCCATTGTGTTTAGAAATAGCCCTGGTAATATATATTCTCTGGCGCTGGACTGCTTATTATCATAAACGCGGAAAATCAACAAGCTCATTTTCCAACTTATTGTTCCATCGTAAATCGCTTTGTAAGTAGAAGTTATTACAAATATATTCTAAAAATTTTTTAGGGAATAGAAGAATCTTATTTTAACGACTACCCTGGAATTCTTAAACAAGTCTGAAAGTCAAGAAACTGTTTCCAACTATTACAACAATTTTTTTTTTTAGTTTTAAAATACTTTTTATTTATTGATAGATATTACAATCTGCCACACAGTTGTGGGTAATAGGTAATAGTGATGAATGATCACATTCATACTAAAATAAAATAAAATAAGAATAAAAATAAATAAATGAATGAAAAAAAAATCTCTCTTAAAATATATGCAAATAGTAGGATAAACAAAATGAACATAATCAAACTATGTAGGTGAAAAAATTAAAATAACATAGTGACAAAATAATATAATCTCTAGTCAAATTTACACTCTTATATACAATATTTACACAATCGACCTGAGGATTTCTGAGCCCTCTCTATCCCCCACGTGCGAGGGGTAGAGCAGAGCTCAAAAGATCCCAGCGCATACCTCTCGCGGCATCACTGGTTGTGAGTAAGTGGAGGCTGAGCAAGTGTGCTAAAGCCGCAAACACTCAACTTGAGTGGAGAATCTGACCATTACCAGAACTCTGATTGTCCATTTTTATTTTACAATAAGTTTCTTGACCACTGCCCTTTCAACCTTCTAGGTGGGCTGTACGGATGGGTGGAACTAGATAAGCTTTGAACCAAAGGATTAGGATGGTTGTAAAGGTTTATATGGGATTTTGAGAATTTGGTTGGTATAAGGACAAGGGCAAAAGGAATATGTAGGTCATGACGTTTAATGTTCGACGGTTTAGCTGTTCTCCAACGTTGAAGTCTCTAGATCCAGATAGGTCGGAGTATAGTCTTATAAATTAGTAGTTTGTTTTCTAGTGAGAGATGAGAGGTCCGGCTGAGCAGTCGGTATAATTGGCTGAATCGTCTGTTGAGTTCTTGTCTCTTAAGACTAGTAATTACAACACATTAGAAAAGCGATCTTAACTTACAATTAATTTCAAAATACTGATTTCTATAACACTAATAATACCTATTCGGATTTACTGGTTTTGGTTCTCCACTAATCCATAAAAATCCAAAATCCTCCGGATAATCCTCATGACTCCTACTTTGTCACAAATAAAATCATCCAGCAAAGACCTTGCCGATCCATACATAAACGATCTAGCCTAATCCAGACATTAATCCCTCCATTCTAAACCCGTTAATTCTATTCTCATTTCCTCTTCTATTTCAGACAATCCTCCTGAAAAGAAGATAGCTTCGAGACCTTCTTGTGTAGATTTGATTGGAGTGTAACCATTGATTAGTTTCCCCAGAAATCATACTATTGTAATACAACTCACATCACATTTACTATATGTATTTTTATTTAATACAAATATTAATTTCAAAAAATAAATAAAACCAAAAAAAATGAATGATTTATCTTTTTATTTAGGGTAAATTAATTACTCTATAATTACACAATAATTTCATTCCGATGGGTCGAGTTGTGTGGAAGTTTTTTATTATATGATGTTATTTAATCCTAACAAATCCCATCAAATTACCTTTACCCTTTGTTGTAAACATACCGACTGCCCTACAGTCTCCTTTTATAATGTTGATCTTACCCCTGTGAAACAGATCCGCTATCATGGACTACATCTTGACAAACGGCTAACTTGGTATTCTCACACAAGACTGAAAAGACAGGACTATACGTCGATTTCGACTATTACAGCACTTACTAAACAAACCATCTAAACTTCCAACTGATTACAAAAGTAATAAGGTCAATCTGTACATATGGAGTTGAGCTTTGGGGATTCACTAAACCTTCGAAATCCTCTCGTATCCAATCCTTACAATCCAAAATCCTTCGTAAAATCCTCAATAGTTTGTCACAAATAAAATCATACATAAAGACCTTAATGTTCCCTCTGTAACCGATCTATCCCAAACCAGATATCATTCCTTCCATTATAAACTTCCTAACCATCTAAACACACTGCTTGTTTTTTCTATTCCTGACAATCCTCTGAGGTGCCTGAAAAGAAGATGACCATGAGACCTGCTAGAGTAAAAACATCATTAGAGGGCTACCAATGAGTAGTTCTCTATACGCCTGTTTCACTCCAATATAACTGAGATCAAATTTACTGAATGTATTATAATGTACAATTGTAAATTCCAATAAATATACTTTTTTAAATTGATATAAAGTTATTAAACGCTTTAAACTAAATAGCAATAATACTAAGCAAATAATTCAATCATCGATCCAATATGGAAATAACTAAATATATTAATTTATATCAAACTTTCAATTGTATTCAATTAATCTATCTACATCTCTAAATCTAGTAATTGCTAATCATTTCCAGGTCTTAAGTAGATTTTAAGACCAATAAATCGTGCAATCATTTGCAGAAATTTTTATTTTATTTCAATTAATGCTACATTGTTAGTTCTAGTTCACTGAGAAAATCTAAATGTAAACAATTAGGACACAAACACCGTGGTAGATACGTCAGTAATTCAACAGAAGGTAATTAACAGTTAAAATATATGGTCTAATGTGAAACTACCACGTGATAGTTGGGTAAAAATATTTTATCTAGAATTTTTTTTTTTTTTGTATCAACAATGAAGAGAGTGGTGTGAAAAGGTCAACACTTAAGGTGTTTCATCAGCACATTGTGAGTCTGGATTATAATAATTGAGCTAAACTAAATAAAACTATTTAAATAAATAATTTAATTTTTATCCATTTTAGTCTCAACACATTTTATTTTTCCAAGTGCGACGTTTCGGCCAATCCGGTCATCCTCAGGGACAATCTTGATACAATTTTGGAACTAAATGATTTAAATACTCAACTTCATGCAGGCTATTCTACCCAGGTCAGAACAACAATTTCTAATTAATCAATTTTCACATTAAAAACAAAAATTAAAATTCTTTTATCACAGTCACTATTTGTTAAAAACTGTTGAATTGTTGTGATAAAGTTTTTATGGCCGGATTGGCCGAAACGTCGCACTTGTAAAAAAAATAAAATGTGTTGAGACTAAAATGGATAAAAATTAAATTATTTATTTAAACAACATTAACCAGTCTCAAGAAAGTATCTAAGATTATAAGTTAAATAAAACTATTACATCACAAAGATAGGAGGTAACACTGAAAAAACAGAACATTTGCACCTGTAAAACACACGTAGACTTTCAAATATTAAATAACTGACCGTAATATATGGTTATTATGTACAAAGAGTCAACAGAGGATTTTACAAATGTACCTTTATCAGTTTTTTTATCGAAATAAATATAAATTAAATCAACGTAAGAATAGAGTTAGTGTCGACCAAGAGAACAAATGAGATGGCGCTCCAGAGTAGGGACATACACGAAGTCATCCGGAGCTACCTGAAATCTAATGATTTCGAGATTATCTCCTGCGAAGGTGCGGATCTCGACGGTATCTGTACGGGGTTCCTGAGCGCTCAGGACAAGGCACGGATCAGGTTCAAGACTAGTCGAGGCGAGGATGAACTCCATGTCTTCATGAAAACCCTACCAGATGCCGCATACCACAGAGAGAACATCTTGGCCATGGGAAGCTTCCACCGGGAAGTGGTTCTCTTCAACGAGGTATTAAACAAATATCATGATTACCTGAAGGACAATTCTATTCCGGCATGCTACCTGGCAAGATCCGAAGGGTTAATGGTAATGGAAGATTTACTGAAGAAAGGATTTAAGAATAAACCTCTTCGTGAGACACTAGACCTAGAACACTGTAAAAAGACGATCGAAACACTCGCAAAGTTTCATGCGCTTTCGTTTATCATGGAGAAGAAAGAGGGTCGCAAAATGACAGAAATAGTTCCCGTAATCAAGACCGAGATGATAATGTCAAAAGACGAAAATCACGTCGGAAGGAAAGGAGCTCTGGCGCAAATCAGATGTATGAAGCGAGTAACAGAAAAGTACTTGACCCATGTGCCAACGAAAGTGGTTGAAAAAGCTGTCTACTACCTAGACAACCTCTTCGACGAAATGAAGAGTTCCAAGCTATACCCTAACGTCCTATCACACGCTGATCTGTGGGCTAATAATATAATGTTCAGTTACGACGATCAGGGAAACGTAAAAGAAGCTTGTATATTCGACTTCCAATTGGCGACTTACAAGGCCCCTGGTTACGATATCCAACAGTTCTTGCACTGCTGCACAGATAATGATTTAAGAGAAAGGCACTTTGGTAACTTGATGAGGCTTTATTACAATGTCCTTTCAAGAATGCTAAAGTCTGCGGCGATCGACGTCGATGACATCATGAACTGGGAGGATTTCGAAAACATGCTCAAGGAGACTCAGCCGACAGCAGTCGCTACAGCGTGCATGTTCTTGATCTGTGTCCTAGTGCCGGAAGATATCCTGAAAGATGTCATGTCCAGCGACGAGAAATATAAGGAGTATTACGAAGGGAACAGAGAGCAATACATACTGGAGGCGATGGAGAAAGACATGGAGTTCAAAAGGAGGATCATCCAGTCTGTGACTAATTTCATTAATTTATTCGACACTGATGAATGAGTACCTGTTTTCATTAATTTATCTTTTTTTTTATTCATTTGGGAAGAACCATCAATAGAACTATCATTTATAAGATGACACTGACAAAACTGCTGTTAAATGTTCTTTTTATTTTTTTATAATAAAAAACTACTTTGCATTTTTTAATTATTTATTATCACAACCCTTTATGATAATTATCAATAAATATAATATTCTCATTATGGTTAATACATATATTTTTTTTTTCAAAGCAATGGGTAGTCTATAAAGTATTCCTTCAACTAAAGGCCTGACGCACATTCATTTTTGATTAGTTGGTGGGATGCAGTGGACTGTATATAATGAAAATAAAACATGGTTAACTGAAAAGGAAAATTGTCCAAGTTACAGGTAGTAGGGTGTGGCCGAAATGAAACATTTGTTGTTAGATATGCTAATGAATTTGGAGTAACTGGGCTATGGAAAACTATAGGTTTAATGATTGAAGAAGTTTGTCGGGGGGCCATATAAGCCACTCACTATTTTTCATTGTCTGTCATAGTGTTCAATTGGTAGATTCAATTTATTTATTTATTTTTTCAGTTTTTTAGACACTACTATATTATACATATCTTCTAACCTACATTACATTATATTTCATCTGTCACTGTTTTCAATTATACCATTCCACGATTATCAATCAATTAAAATTTTGTACTATTCAATTATCAGTTATCAATTTTTTATCATTTATGATTTAATTCAATATTTTGTATAATTCTAAATTTGTTTGTATACTATTCCTTTTCAATTATATGTTTCTCTAAATGTTGTTGTTATCTCTTTTGTTCTGTAGCCCCGATGATGACCTGAAACTCAGGTCGAAAGGTCGGCACAAAATAAATAAATATGGTTTTGTTTATTTATGTTGTTCTTTGTTTACCGCACCCCCCGACAAACTTCTCCAATCATTAATCTACGGTCAACTATCTTCACCTCATTAAAGGTTTAATGATGTGATTGATGATGATGATGAATGTTTTTTATGTTGAATTAGGTGGACTTACTCCATTCTCCGGTTACTCCATTCTTATTTCTTGAATTCCTTCATTTCTTGATTTCTCTCTCTCCTCCTCTGCTCTGTGGGGAGGGGAGAGATTCAGGGTCTCTCTACTCACTCATTTACACTAAAGATGATAGTGAAGAAAAGAAAAAAAGAGAACTACTGTTGGCAAAAAACAAGATGGCTCTATATTACAGGTTGCTTCTCTTTCCACCGTGAGCGCTGGGGGTGGTAAGCTTTTGTTGCTTGCCACTTGGGCGCTGGTAGTGCCTTTCTCATGGGAGCCCCCACAATCCAATTCAAACTTTCGTTAACCTTAAGTTACCCGAAATAGGTAGTCCTTTTCAATCTAATTTAATGTTTTGCCAACTAGATAAACATATAGTTTTTATCAGTATAACTAACACATCAATATAAAACATATTTATTCTCCTTTTATTATTCAATGGTGATAGCTAAGGTGATAAATAAATATACAAGTGTGGTTTAGCATTTCTTGGAGTGATTGCAGTTCACGATTCTTGTGTCCAAATGGACCGTAAATATAAGATGAGCTCTATTATTTCTACGAATATTGATCTTCTGTTCTGATGGTGCCTGATCTAGTGGATCATCAACAGTTGACTTGTTTGTCAATGGTAAAGAGACCTAAAATCCATATGAATTCATCTAACTCCAATTTTACAATGAACATAAATATTAAAAATCATTGTATTTTATGATGAAATTTTTAAAATCCTAATACAAATTTGTTCTATCTTCAGATTATCGATTCCGTGGTGTAAATTGGTAGTTTTTGACTTATACCCATTCTAAAGTAAATGTTTAAATTGTATTCTAACAATTACTTTGTATCTCTAACGGAATTTTCGTTCTGTTACATGTTATAATTTTAAAAAATCAGTTATTAAAAGTGCCTGATTAATTAATTAGAAAAACAAAATTTAGAAATTATTTTTTTTAACGCTGTTCCTTGAAGGGGATTTATCAGTAAGATGGATGTTTGACTTTTAATATTGTTTTTTTTAATCTCCACTATAATTGTACAGGACAGCCGCTGGGGCACCTGATTCTCAACCTAGTAGTATTAGACTAGAATGCCTATATCATCCGCTTATGCTAGTAACAGCATAAGTTTAGTAAATATCCTTCCACAGATTTAGATGAGTTTAGAGAACTCACTATCTGAAATTTTTTTTAACGAAACATTGAACTTCATCCAGCGTCGGCAGTCAGTTATTTCACCCCAATTATTTATTTCTTTATTGAAAACTACGTATAATTACTACTCAAAATTTATCAGTCAAGTATAGATAGGGGAAATATAAACTGACGGATGTTTTAAAATGCTAAAAAAAAATTTCTATCGAAGCTCTATATCTTAAAAACAACCAACAACACTAGAAAATCTAAAAGAACATTATTTAAAGGAGAGTAAATTTTCTGAAATATTAGCCCTAATAGAGCTATTTAGGTTCAATAGTTCCCAATATACAATTTTTTTGAAAAGCAATATTTCGTAAAAAAAAAAAGGAACGAAAAATCAGTAGTTAGTTAATTTATTATGGGATATCTATATCTCAGGAACCATGTGATGTATATTAGGCCTCAAATTAAAGCTATTTTAATGCGATATAAAGTTTTTTATGACGCTTACCTTCGTATGAGTTGTAGTTTTCATGATATTCGCTATAATAATAATCTACTGGGGCTCATATTTTAGCAAATTTACTCTAATTTAAATTATTTTCTATTGAGTTTTCTAGTGTTGTTCGTAGTTTTAAATATATGGAGCTCTGAAAAAAAATTAATTTTTTCTAACATTTTTAAACAGCCGCCATTTTGTATTCCCTTAACTATACATGGCAGACTCATCAATTTTGACTAGTAATTATACGTTATTTTCACTAAAGAAATAAAAAATTTGGGTGAAACTACTGACTTTTTTCCAGCGGGCTCTTGTACTATTAAGTGATAGTACAAGAGCCCAAGAGGAAAAAAGGCAGTTGTCTCACCCCAATTTTTGATTACTTTAATGAAATCTATGTATAATTAATAGTCAAAATTGATGAGTCTGCCAAGTATAGGTAGGGGGAATTAAAAATGGCAGCTGTTTAAAAAAATTAATTTTTCATTCGAAGCTCTATATCTTAAAAAGTAGGAACACAAGAAAACCTGAGAGAAGGGCATTTAAAGAAGAGTAAATTTGCTAAAATATGAGCCCTAATAGAGTTATTTACGTTAAATAGTTTTCGAGATATAGCTTTTTAAAAAGCAACATTTCATAAAAATGTTGTATGGTACTTACTAAAAGATCAGTAACAAGTGAATTTATTTTGAAAAATTTATATCTCAAAAACCATTTGACGTACAGATGTCTATTAGCACTCAAATCAAAGCTAGTTTAATGAGCTATAAAGTAGTTTACGATATTTATCTTCGTAGGAGTAATAGTTTACATGAACTTTGTTAAAATATATTGATTTATAGTTGTTCAGACAAATTTTCATTTGCCAAATTTATATTAATATGTGAATATCATAAAAACTACTACCCCTAACAAGATAAGTGTCATAGACTACTTTATAGTAAGATAAATTTTCTTTATTGTGAGTGTTGGCAGACATATGTGTGTCTCATGGATCTAGAGATATATTTTTTCAAAAATCAAACATTTTATACGAACAAATAGAAATTAACATTTTATAAGTTTATTTTGTCAAATATCATAAAAACTACTACTCCTACAAAGATAAACATAATTAACTATGTTGTAGTAAATTTAAAGAGCTTTAATTTAAACGCTAGCAGACCTCGGTATATTGGACATACCGTATCTGAAATAAAGGTTTTCATAAATCAAATTTATTGTCCGAACAACTATAAATCAATTTGTTTTAGCAAATATCATGAAAACTACTATTCCTAGAAAGGTAAAGGTTATAAACTTCTTAATAGTCCATTAAACTAGCTTTAATTTGAGTGCTAAAAGACATCTGTACGTCACATAGTTCCTGAGATATAGATCTCTCAAAATAAATTAACTAACTATTAATCTTTCAGCAGATTTTTTTTCAGCTTTTTAAAAAGCTATATCTCGAGAACTATTGGACGAAAATAGCTCTTTTAGGGCTAATATTTCAGCAAATTTACTCTTCTTTAAATAATGTTCCCTTAAATTTTCTAGTATAGTTGGTAGTTTTTAAGATATAGAGCTCCGAATGAAAAATCAATGTTTTTTTAAGGTTTTGAAATAACCGCCGTTTTTTAATCCCCCAACCTATACTTGGCAGACTCATCAATTTTGACTAGTAATTATATATAGTTTTGATTGTAGTAATCAAAAATTGGGGTGAGATAACTGCCTTTTTTTCTTCCCGGCTCTTGTACTATGAACTCATGGATAGTAGTTGCTGCTACACACTATTGGCATCTGAGGCATTATCAGGCATTCGTGTTCACATGTAGGAGTATATTGACAGTATTTACAGAAGTTATAATGCGTATATTTATACTATAAGAAGTAAATAAATTTATACTCACAGTATATGAAGTTTATACGATTATATTCATATCTACATCTACAAATCTAAATATATTTGTATTCATAACAAGAATTCGTTTTCAATGTTATTTGTATACTTGTTTGATTGCTGTTATAAAAGTTTGAAATAAGTACTTCTGTAAAAAATGAAGAGTTAATCTTTGAATTTAGTTTTCGTATTTCATATACATTATGTTTTCGGCGGCGTTGTAACTGATAATGCTATCGATTTCAGTATAACAGCTTAATAATTTATTTCAACTTAAGGGTTTCTTAACATATTGTGGTCCTCATCGCAAAATAATCGCATCATATTTCTTGAAGGAAACTTGGATACTTGTGGATATATTATGACAATGGATATAGATATTTTATTACAAATTTTCACAGGGAAAAGTATTCGAGGTTACAAAAAAAACCACTATGGAATTACTGTATGTAATAATATGTAATGCAACAGGAAACCTAGATACTTTTGGATAAGTTATAACAATGGATATAAATACATTATTATAAATGTTGTCAGAAAAAAATATTTGAGATTAAAAATAAAATACCCACTATCTTCCGGGAATAACACAATGTGCTAAATTCTTACAACATCTTTAGATTTGTAATATAAACTTTGTCATCTGTAATAAACGTTGACATTTATTCATGAGGAATGAGACTTTTAATGTAGACCTACTAATACAAAAACTTCTTTAGAGTGTTACCAATGGGTAGTTTATCTACACGCCTATATCACTCCATAATAGCATACATCAAGTTTACTAAATGTATAATTATGTACAGCTAAATTCCAATAAGGATAAAAAAATTTTCATAAAATTCAATCATTACTTTTTAAATTAATTCCAATAAATTATTAAAAATGAAACGACTGAATTCAAATAGCAACAACAAGGTTTAACCAATGGCTCGTACAATAAATGTTTTGTTTTTTTTTATTTCATTTAATTATTGATATTTACAACTGTATAAAAATACAACCAGTAAATTTGATCATAATGACATAATGATATGATACAGGATGTAGAGAAACTACCTAGTAGTAGAACTCTAAAAACAGTTTACAATATAAGGTCACGAGGCCATCTTCTTTTCAGGCGCCTCAGAGGATTGCCAGGAATGGAAGAGGAAGCAAGGTTAGAAACGAGTGGGTTTGGGTGGTTAGGGAGTTTATAATGGAAGGAATAATATCGGGTTCGGGCTAGATCGGTTACATAAGGAACATTTAGGTCTTTATGGATGGTTTTATTAGTAACAAAATAAGGAGCATTGAGGATTTTACGAAGAATTTTGGATTGTAAAGATTGGATACAAGAGGAATTCGAAGATTTAGTGCAGCCCCAAAAGCTCAACTCCGTATGTCCAGATGGGCCTTATTATTGTCATGTAGATCAGTCTTTTGTAATGAGTTGGAAGTTTAGACCGTTTGTCTAGTAAATGCTGTAATAGTCGGAATCTGCATGCAGTTTCCTGTCTTTTCAGTCTTGTGTGAGGATTCCAGGTTAGTCGTTTGTCAAGATGTAGTCCAAGATAACGAATCTGTTCTACAGGGGGTAAGAGCCACATTATTAAAGTATACTGTAGGGCTGTCGGCAGGTTTACGACGAAGAGTAAATGTGATTTGTTGGGATTTATTTTTATCCCCCAATTTCGACACCATTCTTCGAGGATTGTGATATGGGACTGGAGAGTTTGGGATGCAATCAAAGGGTTATTACTAACTGTGAGCACACATGTGTCATCAGCATACGTGGTAAGGATAGTGTTAGGAGTTGTTGGTACGCCAGCTGTACAGATGGTGTAGAGGATGGGAACAATAAATGTATAAGGCAGTTTTGCACTATTCATCTCTAATGGTTTTTTGGAAGCCACCACCATCTTTCCTCCCCATTACCTTCCTATTTATAAGATGATTCCAAAAGAAACCATCTATCAAATAAGTTCACTACTACAAGCATACACAGACTTTTGCATGCGTGAATTTACCATAGTTGGTCAAACGTGTAGAGGCACCTTTAGATTAGATTCATTAGTTTGAGTTCATTATTTTCTGTTGTGTTTATTGTTGCTTCGGTTCAGAACATCCAAACTTCAACCAGCGATCCAAATGTTTAGAATCACAGCGTCCATCCCAAAAATATATAGAACTGTTGAAAACCCATTAATTGGGTGTTTTCCACTTGCAACAACCATTTGAATGGACTAAATAGGTGGCTTGGACAACGCCAGTTTTTAAAACGTAACCAGGTATGTCGCCTGTCATGATGATTTCTCTTTTAGCGGCACTTACCTATCGAAATTTCAGCAGTAACTCTTTTCTTTAAATGAATTATCAAACTTTTCTAATGCAAATTTAAATTTCAGTTATAAATCAACGGTTCAGGCAACTAACCGGAGTTGTGTGTTCAGATGATCACTATCTGGATTTTTTTAAAATAATTTATTTATTTCTTATTTACAACTGTATACAAATATATACAACAAGTAAATTTGTTACAAACATGTGGAGAATCTACCCACTCATAGAACTCCAATAACATTTCTAGAGGAGAAGATTTCTAGGCCTTTTCAGACGCCTAGAAGGATTATTAGGTAATGAAGGAGAAGCCAGGTTAGAAACAAGTGGATTTGAGTGGTTGAGAAGTTTATCATGGAAGTAATGGTTTCTGGTTCTGGCCAAATCAGCAACATATGGAACATTGAGGTCATGATGGATGACTTGATTTGTGACAAAATGAGGAGCATTGAGGATTTTATGAAAGATTTTGGATTAGATACGAGATGAATTCGAAGGTGTAGGGGAGCCCCAGAGCTCAACTCCGTATGTCCAGATAGGCCTTATTACAGTCATGTAGATCAGTTTTTTGTAATGAATTTTGTTCCTTTTTATGATGAAACTAGTGCAAATCGAATGTAATAGCAGACAAAAGTTACAAGCTTATGGATGTTTTTTACTTCCTTTGTTTACAAAACATTTGTACATGTCCAGGACTTGCAGTAAGGAACGAACGTTTAGACCCATCATAACATAACCACCTCAACAAACTTTTCAAGATAACATAACCACCTCAACAAACCCTTTTGGACTGTATCTAGAATTTAAATCAGTTTATAGTTGTAAGTTTTTTCGTTAAATGAAACTGTTCCTTCCTCCTAAACTAAATGTTTTATATCACTGAAAAAAAAAATTCAAAATTAATATTAATATTTTATTAAAACCAAACAATTATATAAATATTTATTTTTCTTTTAATGTTTTACCAAAGATATTTAAACTCGTTTGCGATCATGTAACTTCATTCATTTATTTTTAAATTAAAAGAAAAAATTCCAGAAAATTTGCAATAGATCTTATAACATCGTTCCGTTTTTACAGTTCATATTGGAACAATATACATTGTAGTGTATCCGACGTCTTAGATACAGACAGTCTATTTTCGTTTGACCTGGAATCTTCTGAAGATGAACGCTTTTTACGTTTCCTTGAACTGAAAATTATAAATTCAGAGTACCCTTTGATAGGTCAGTGAACTCATTTTTTTGATATTCTTTGCTTTTATTTTTCGAAATCGTATTTAGAATTCAATAATAATAATAAGGAATTACATTAATAAAAAAAAAAGATTAATGCTAATAATATTAGATCTAAGCTAGTTGAGCTAGTTGTGTTATCTGCTTTCCAATACAAAACGAAAGATAAGTATATTAAAATAATATATCTTTTAATAACAAATAGTTGTTAAATAAATATATTTAAAAAACTTAAAAGACGTGGAATTTGGTTTTTAAACTTTTTTTTTTATAACTTTCGGTCCTCAGATTATTTTTTAATTTACACGAGGTAAATGAGATGACTACTCAAACTTTATTTTTATTTAAACTAAGATATATAAAATATTTATTTTACTACAAGTGATATAATTACAAATATAAACAGGAATCAGATACAGTTTCTCATTAAATAAAACAAGACTAAAATAGATTTTAGGTTATCTATTGATAATTGACAACAAATAGGGCAAAGGCTTTGATAGCTAGCTGTGTTAGTCTTGCAATAACATATTTGTTTGCATTAGTGGAAAAATAAATCATGATTATTTACATAGTTTTCCAATTAATCTATCGAATAGACATGCACTTATTTTTGGTACAAATTATTCAGTCTAGATAGTGTATATTTATATATTAGGGGGAAATGGATATAGTATTTAGTACAAGAGCCCAAGAGGAAAAAAAAGGCAGTTATTTTACCCCAATTTTATATTACTTTTATGAAAACTATGTATAATTACTAGTCCAAATTAACAAGTCTACCAAGTATAGGTAGGGGGAATAAAAAATGGCTGCGGTTTCAAAAGGTTAAAAATAAGTAATTTTTCATATCTTTAAAACTACCAACAACAATAGAAAAATTAAGGAAACATTATTTAAAGTAGAGTAAGTTTGCTGAAATATAAGCCCGAACAGAGCTATTTACGTCCAATAGTTCTCGAGATATAGTTTTTTAAAAAGTAACATTTCTTAAAAATGTACTGTAGTGGTTTTAATGATATTTCCTAAAATAAATTGATTTAGAGTTGTTCGGACAAATTTCCATTTGCCAAATTTATATTTACATTCGAATATCATAAAAACTACTGCCCCTACGAAGATAAGTGTCATAAACTACTTTATAGTTCAATTTCCTTTATTTTGAGTGCTGACAGATATATGTGCGTCTTATGCGTCTAGAAATATATTTTTCCAAACATTTTATACGAACAATTATAAATTAACTGTTTGTGAATTTATTTTGTCAAATATCATAAAAATTACATCTACGTAAAGATGTCTATTAGCACTCAAATTAAAGCTAGTTTAATGAGCTATAAAGTAGTTTATGATGTTTATCTTCGTAGGAGT